>NC_043008.1:7921798-7924298 GCF_006345805.1 Octopus sinensis
ATGTATATATATGTATGTATATATATATATATATATACATATACATATATACATACCTATATATATATATATATATATATATATATATATATTTATATATATATTACATATTATATATATGTATGTATACATATACATATACGTTAATATCGAAGTGAGGAGACGACTCAGCATAACATTGGTGAATAAATATTCCAGAGTTCACGAGATTTTGGAATAAACAAATAAATATTATTATGCATTCATTAACATTCATGAATTCATAAATATACACACGTCTATGCAACCATGCATAATATAAGCACACATATGCATTGGCTCACAGACCAGCACCCGGATTACGCATTCTGCTAATACGCACTCAATATTTCCTGTTTGCACGGTCAATCTCGTGTGGTTTTGTTGTGTTTTATTCCAAGATGAAGACGAGCAACAAAGTTCCACTTGGAAGGCTTGATAATTGCTGATGTTTGTAAAGGCATAAAACAAATGGTAGTCTTCTTAAGCCCTTCCTATCTCTCTTTCTCTCTCTCTCTATATATATATATATATATGTGTGTTTGTTTATGTGTATACATACATAGATACATACATACATATACATACATATACATACATATATATATATATATATATTCATAATAAGCTAATGCACTGAACTATTGTTTTCCCTTGTCATTGTTTATACACGCGGTTCTACAATTCTGAAGCCATCGTAAAAAAGCCCAACTTAAATTATCTGCTGTTTTTAAAGAATAGTTTATGTGGAAACGTGTTATTTGATATGTATAAGGAGATTAACATAAGAATTAAGGAATATATATTTGTAATTTTAGTACATCGCGAGGCTATACGCAATAATTTTCTTTTGTGTTTTAATCTCCTGCTTTCTTCATTGAATAGCTTCAAAAATCATCCAACTGATAAACTCATACATCATTACATGTGATATGGTAATATTCAGATCAAAATTAAACCATTCAATCTATAAACAGTGGACAATTTTCTCGACTACTGCAATCCTTCAATGCTGCATAGTTCAAATATCTAGGGGTTAAATAGGAAATGGAGGACTAATTACCACGAGAAATGCAGTGGGAGACTTTAAGGAGTTGGATCCACCAATTTGTATCAGGTAATCAATTCTCACAACTGGAATCAAATATAAGTCATATCACTTCCACATAAAAGTAATTTTCGGAATAAATTCAGTCGGTTCTGTCATCCATCTAAAAGTCTCCTGTGAAATTAATTCTGTATAAACACCACCAGTTGGTTTATTAGATTGACAGACAGTCATTACTGATAAATATAGGAAGACATGTCATTATTGATTGCTTTCCATTAATATTAGCAGCAAGATAATATGTTTGCAATTTATTGATATCATACCGTGAATTGTTAGGACAAAATAAATTACAGCAAATCTATTATAGAAGCAATATCCTGGTATTATGATTTGATAGATATAAATCATGGCAACTTATCATCTTCATCAAATTGCAATATCATTTATAGAAGACAGAAGTATGGACTTTAACTCAGATGTAAGTGTATGCATATGTATACTAAATATTAGCAAATACGTATTAACTAAAGCCGCATGAAGCTTCTACTAATTAACTGGTATGGAATTAGAATAATACTGTTATTCATATTGTTGAGTGGCATAATATGCAGTATTACACAATAATTGAAAAATGTTAGTTTATCTTTCCTTCCATCTCTAGATGGATTGAATCACTTTTTAAATCCGTTTTCCATCGAAATACGCGCGTCCGCACACATATGTGTATAATCAATCTTACCGGAGTGTATATATGCTTTACACGTTCCCTTTATTTTGTATATGCTAGTATAGATGCAGGAAGATTTTGCGGAATAGGTCATACTTATAATGCAGAATAATGTTCTGGCGTTTATGCTGCAGGTTTTAATTGCCTTCTAAACTGAGGCTGACGTTTACGTGTGGTGGATTCGGGTTATGTCTGTGTTTGTCCCTTAACATCACTTTGAAACCAGTGTTAGTGTGTTTACATCCCCGTGCATTAGCTAGCCATTAAAGATACCAAGAAAATAAGTACCAGGTTAAAAAAATAAGTAGTGAGGTGCATTTGTTCGACTGAAATTCTTCAGAGTGGTGCCCCAGCATGGCAACAGTCTACTGACTGAAACAAGTAAAAGATTAAAGGGAAAAGATATTGTAAATTCCAAATCACACCCCTATGAGAGGGAAGGTTGTGTAAGGTGGGGTGCTATGATGTTTTAGATTGAGGTTCCATTGTGGCTTCAATTAGCGAAGCAGATTAAAAACGTAACGTGAACTGTATTTCAGGTGTTGGTTAAAGATGGAGTGAATTGGAAACTGAATTTGTAGTGTAGACTGGTATAGTTAAGGAATTTTATACGAGTGTCTTCTGGAGTAAATATCCTGTACCGGGAGAAATGGTTCGAAAGGGGACAATCTTCGGACAAGTGTGGAAACTAGTTTCTCATTTCT
>NC_043008.1:7926798-7941798 GCF_006345805.1 Octopus sinensis
TATATATATATATATATATATATATATGTATGTATACGTGTGTTTATAGATGCTTGTGTATTGGCCTTTGTCACCCCACCATAACTTTACGCCCGGTGTTGTTATGTTTAAGTCCCCGTAACTTACCGATTCGGCAAAAGAGACCGATAGTTTGAGTACTAGGCTTAGAAAGAATAAGTCCTGCGGTCGATTTGTTCGATTACAGCGCGTGCTCCAGCATGGCAGCAGTCAAATGACTGAAACAAAAGCATAAAAGAATATACTACCAACCATTTTGTGTGGTGGGGGCAGATATATGTGTATATGGAGAAAGACACAGAGTGGGTACAAATATATATATACGTATAAAAAGATATAGATGTAGAAATTCATCCATTGCTATATATATATATCACCGTGATCACCGTGACCGACCAGGCCATCAGATGTTGTTACACATCGCCGGTCACAATGCGCTTCGCATTGTTTTAGCCTTCAAATGACGCCACCCCGCTGGCTATGCTAGCATGCCAATATATATATATATATATATATATATATAGAGAGAGAGAGATAGATAGATATATAGATAGATAGATATATAGATAGATAGATAGATAGATAGATAGATAGATAGATAGATAGATAGGTAATAGATAGATAGAGATAAACGGATAGATAGATAGAGAGAGGAGAGAGAGAGAGAGAGAGATAGATAGATAGATAGATAGATAGATTAGATAGATAGATAGATAGATAGATAGATAGAGAGAGAGAGAGAGAGATGGATGAACAGATAGATATATAGATATACAGAAACGTGTACTTACAACTAAACATACGTAAAAGTATACATACAAATAACCATATTATCAGCATATATACAGGCATATAAATAGACAAGTATACATACATACTAACACAAAGTTGGCGACTAGAAAATAGACAATAAGGTTTGGATTCTAGTCAAATGTGTTCACAGGTAATTAACTGACGGAGTATTGTATCGGTCGTAGGTGACCAGATTGCTCCATAAACAAAAGTACATTCCTTTATAATCAAAAGTGCATTCTTCAGTTAAGTGATTTTTAGTTACTTAATTATATTCCTCTCTCATAATATAAAGCACACTGTATTGCACTTATGAACTCTGCGTATATCTTCTTCCATGTTTCCCTCGTCTCAAACATTAACAGCAACAATGCTCTGTCCTTACCTTCTTATGTGTAATTGGTCTGTTCAAAACAGACACAATCTAGGTGTCTGTATTATGTATATATATATATATATATATATATATATATATATATATACACACACATACATACATACATACATACATACATGCATACATACATACACACGGTAAATGAAAGCCAAAATATGGAATGCATGATAGTTTATTATTAATCACGACAATTGTTTCGTCACATCTATGCAATATCGATGTGTGTTATGCAAAACCATAAACCAAGTACTTAAGAACTCTTCAAACAAATTTAAAGATAGACTAGAATCTCAATGAAGTTAGACAAAGGAGCAACGATCACATAAGATACTCACATGTAGCAAAACATATAAAGTACTCTTCAGCTCTCATATGGATATCATGACATTTTCGATACCGGGATATATACACTGTTGCATAAACGTGTGTACAAGCTCGTAAGTGCTATACGTAGTTCACAAAAAACAAAAAAAATTAATAATGGTCGAATGAAATTCAATAGTTTCTGGAATCTGAAAAAAGATTCCAAACATTTCCTCCTAGATTCACTTCACTAGAAGGCAAATTTTGAACTCGTATGGATCTTTAATTATCGTCAAGCTAGGAGCTGCATCAGACTTTTTAAGAAATGGTTGGCTATTAAATAAATGTCGTCTACCCACTTGGTAATTTCGTAATCAATGGTATCGTGTAGAGAGTATAAAGATATAGCATGTATTTTATTTACATTATTTACATTTGACGTATATTTGTCCTCATCTTGGTTATAATGGATCCTCTCACGGACGAGGTCATGTCCTACCATTTCCGCTACTCTTCTAGCTTTATATAAATCCACTGGTGTCATTGTATTCTAGCCAGGTGGTACTAACTTTGAGTCTTTGCATCTACACAGGAAAGTTAGGTGGTTTGAAAGATGAACTAGTTTTCGATGGAGTTTCTCTATATGTCTCCATTGAAGTCTAATGTCGGTTCTGTACCAATTAGATAATACAGTTCTGTGTTTAAGAGATAAGGAATTATGTACATTATTATTTACATAATTCCTCATCTCTTAAATATACAACTGTAGATATAGCATGGATTCTAATATCATAATTAGACCGGTGTTTGTACCTGGGGGATAAATGTATACAAAGAATACTGTTTCGAACCGAAAATGCCAATTATTGATATCTTACATTCTGGTTTTGAGACCTCTAACACGAACAAGATAATGTCTTTTGCTTCTCTCTGACTAATAGTAACTGCTAGTTTTGTTACTTGAAAATATGTTCGAACTTCATCTACTACTACTACGAAGATTTCATCGATTACGAATACTGTCACATCAATTTTAAAACACTTTATATAGATGTTACATAACTTTTCCACAACTTACGGATAATGTCTTGTAGACGATGTTTTAAATAATTTATTATATCAGACTATCTATTGGATCTATTCGGAATTTTTCTGTTCCATTTATTTCCCTGCGCTATCCATCTCAAATCGTGTCCGTCCGTTGGCTTCGATCTGTTATAGTTATTGTATGTTCTTTTATGTATTTTATATCATGCACAAAATATGTATTTTTTTGTTTGTTTGTGACTTCCACCCTAACAAAAGATTTCTCGAACGTCCCCGTGCTAAATATTTATTGGATCTTTCTGCTTAACCACTATATTTTATGTTTCAAATCGTCTTTATCTCAGGTAAGAATGATACTGTTCTAATGGCTTTATCCTTTCACCCACGCACATAATCTCTCTCTCCCATTCTTTCTATTTCTTCATTTTCACACTCTTTTTCCTTTCAAAACATCTCATTCCTTATTCTCCTCTTTATCTAAACCTTTCCCTGATACCACATTTCTTTCTTTATTACATATTTGTTTCTTTAATCTTGATTATATTTTATTGTGGCTTTACTTCATCCATTGTTTTAAACTCAACAAACGAGCCTACAAGTATTGTACACCTTTATAAAACCAGAAAATGGCGTATTATTCAGCTTTATATCGCTCGACCATTATGTTCATATAATGTTCACCAACTTTCAATCGATACATCCAAAAGATAAGATCGATGTGGAAAATGTGAAAACCACCTCACCAACCACAAACATTTATTAGTCTATTGGTAAACTGATACTCACTGCTGCAATTAATACCATTGTATGTTTCCAAACAACAACTTCAGGCAGATAATGTTAAGTAATACAGGGGGAAAATGGACTGAGAGTTTTCCCCTTTCAACTTGCTTCTGTCTCGCTTTCTCTTTCCCTCCCTATGTATTTATATATGTGTGTGTGTGTATGTGAATGTTTATATATATATATATATACATATATATATATATATATATATATATATATATATATATATATAATATATATATATATACATACATATATAGATATAGATATAGATATAGATATAGATATAGATATAGATATATATACACGTATAGATATAGATATACATATATATACGCCTATAATTGCATATATATATATATATATATATACATATATATATATATATATTATATATATATATATATATATAATATATATAATATATATATATATATAATGCACACACATATATACATACATGCGTACGTACATATATATATCAATTTCCATTAATACACTGAATGGTGTTAATGCCGCATCCAGCGATTCAAGCTGAAACTTTCCAATTATCCATCTCAAGATTCAATAAGAGTGGCATAAGGATGGAGATATCAAAGAAGATTTTGCGCTGCAAGAATTCACAAAAAGGCAAAGGGTTAATTCGATGGGCGTAATCATTTAGGGATCATAATGATTATAACATTACTTTGTGTTGGATTCTTTGCAAATTGCTGGCAGCTTTTGATTTGTAAATACTTATGCACTTATACAATAGAAGATATGAAAATAACGTCATTATGCTGTAACACAATAGTTAATTGGTATTATTCCTAAGGTTATAAATACTCGAATAAGTATATGCACAAATACACAGTTTCGTAAGTATCGGGTAAAATATACACGTAATGAGTTCTGTATTGTTGTTGCTGAAATTGTAATGTAAGAATTGGTTTGAAGTGTATGTCAATTCAATCGCGTACGTGATGTACGGAATTTATCCAACAATAGAAAGCTCTGCCTCCGTGGGTTTACACAAATGTACGCATGCACACACACTCACATATATATATTTATTCAAGATCGTACAAATGCGTATTTACATGTCGTTATAGGTTGGAATATGTAAATTCACCAAAGATATGTAACAAGAAATAGTGTACATTGGATAATAATTAGGAGGCAGGTTTATAATACAATGTTCAAAATATACAATCCCTCTAAAAATATTTGTAGTGGAACATGTTGTTATTTCCATTGAGCCAGCGTAGTGTTGGCATTATAGTGAATATGAGGGATGTGCTTTCGCTTCAAAGGAACAGCAAGGAACCTCCAAGTATTGCTGGCATTAATAGTAAATCATGGGAATTACTTCTATCTTAAAAAAAAAAATTACTTATAAGTTTTGACAAGTTTATGATAACAGCAGTTAGTATTTTTAATCTTTGTGGAAACAATTACTGTAATATACTGGCTGTCTTATACACGACTTCCTGTAAATATTTATCTTGCACTGTGTTTATGAAGTGGGATGGCGATGTTGAACGATTAAAATGTGAATCGTATGAGGATGCACATTTTTGTTCTTGTGTCTAAACGAGGTGAATTGTGGCTTTAAAGGGAGAAAGGTGTGTAGTTGAAAAGATCGAGGATAGTTGAGCTGGAATTCTGTTAGGTCGGGGTTGAAATATGTGTAAAGTTAAAATAGTTTAAACTTTGAATTTTTGCACGTTTGATGGATGATAGTCCAGATATAGATTCTTTGTAGGAGGTGTCGATGGAAGATAGCGTCATAAGAAGTTCGAAATAATTGGAACAGATCTAATACTCATAGGAATAAGGATCTACATGTCGTTAGCTACGAAAGCGCAGCTTTGGTCCACGTATGTGCCTATTATGAACAATATGTAGGTATAATATCGCAGAGAGGATACATTCACTTATAAAGATGTACCAGTGACTGGTGTAGTGTCACCGCGCTTCTTTCTGTATAATATCGAAGTCGTCAGTGTGTATATGGATGATAACTTTGATAATAACTTTGATAGGTTTCGGCCAGTACAGACCGACCCAGGCCATGTCTAACTCAAGAGCACCACCTGGTGAAGTCTTTTAGTCATATATGGGGCAACATAGCCCCCTCTAACAAAGTGTATTATTGTTGGAGGCAATATGAGAATAAATAAATCAGAGAGATCAGCGTGTGTCATTATACTAATAAATCATAATCAAGTTTTTACTTATGTAATGCAAGCTTAGTGGTGTTTATAGTTCAAATATGTGTCACTGGTTATCCAGGTTAAATATCTTAGTTTGTTGACGTTTCATTTAAACAAAATACAGAGGGCAGAGATGCGTTTAACAAAGCTTTCGTATATGTATGCTTACCCTTTTGCTGGAGGCATGGTAAAGCACAAGTCGTGCTAGGATAAAAAATCTTGTCCATACCTCAGCTGCCACTAGGGAAACAAGGAGAAGCAAAATCAATCGAGGCAGAATTTGAACACGGAAAGTAAAGATGGCTGAAAGATGACCCAGTTTGGTAAGGATTCTGCCAGCTTGCTGATTTACAGACTGAAATAATATTAACAATGGGGCTGCCTAATTGAAAAATTGAGTCAAGCACTTAGTTACAGTAAGTTCTGTTTTATGGATTATTTGGCAAATTGTTGAACCATGTTTTGTTTATAAAATACTAGCACTATCGCCCGGCGTTGCCCGGGTTTGTAAGGGAAATAACTATATACGCATTTATAGAGAGTTACTTCCCTTATATAAACCGAGCGAAAATGCATTAAAATACGGAAAAATTGATGGTAATTTTTTAAAATCGTAAACTCATCGTAGACGCGGGCTAATACCCAGAAGGGCTCGATATGAATCACGACTATAAGATACCCGGTTTTGGTTAAACTGCACCGCAAAATGTGGGAGTAGTTAGAAATCTAAATCGTAGGAGACAGACACACAGCTTCACATTTATATATAAAGATATATCCTCTCTTCAAATTCATACTAAATTATATTCAATAACAAATTAATATTGAGATCATACTGAACAAACACAAAACATGCTTTGTAATGTATAAGTGACAGATTTGACTATTGGACAACATTAATAAAACCAAACTTGAGGAACTGCGAAACTGGAACTGTTTCATCATTCGGAACAATATTTTTCTTATTCTATTGAAAATAATCCATAATCAGTCATAGCAATAATAGTTAAGGTTAAATCTATTTTCCGTATTTCTGAACGGCGGTTACCCCTGACGAAGGGTTGTTACCGAAAATTTGCAAACATTAATAAAGACCATAAGTGGATATTGAAAGTATATTTAGTGAATATCATGCAACGATAATATGGACAAAATAATAGGGTTTCATACAAATGGAGTTTCAATCACGCACGCAAATATACACACTCACATTTGTATTAAGAGTACCATAAATCAGAATCTCATGACTACAATAATATTATTCTAGGTTGCAATGGCGATACACAGTTGCAGAGTTGATACTCTCTGTTTCCTATTCTACATATCCCTTTAAAATAACAATTCATTCTCACATGTTGATTATGCCTACCTCATAAATAAGTATAATTACACGTCTGCAGCTATTCTTCCTATGAAATACAAGTGGCCAATTAACTTGCTGCACTATCTATGAATATTTACAGAAGCAACTAAACGACATTAGATATCACAATTCGCATAATGTTCCAATACAGGTTACGTGAAGAAGTTTAAGTTAAAGATTATCGTAGAAAATACCTCTCAATGTATTATACACAGTTGTATAATCAGAATTATAATAATACCGTGGCAAAATTTGCCATTAATTTTGTTGGAATCGAAGGCATAACTCACCAATTCACTTCGATTCATTCGTCGCTAATTCAGTAAATTAGCAACTGCCTGGTAAAAGGTAACATGAAGCAGTGGAATATTTATGAATTTTAATCGAATGAATACAAATTAATATGGGTTCTTCATTCTCGACAGAATGTAATTCATTTAAACATTGCACGATGAACATCCATTGCATCTACCATGGCAGGATGATGCTATACAATCACTTGTTTAGAATTTATTTTAACTAATCAACTAAAATTACATTTCCATGTAGTTTATATACAATATTAATGATGCGTTTATAAAAATGATTGAATTAACAATATCTTCCAGAATACATTTTTTTCACCTTTCCAATATCTATTATTGACATAATTACTGAACATTTTTGGTGAATTAGAAGAAACCATGCGCAGTGAAATGTTGTAGGTATTTACAATGATTCCTTAATTTCATATTTAGGTTAAAATGCATTAGTTATGTGGGGAAGAATCACATTCAAAAATAGAATTCTCACGAGAATGAAAAGGTAGGGATTCAAAATAATTACATTGATTTTGATTTAATTGTCAATTCATTTCTAATTTGATTGTACATTCAAAATCATCATCAATGTCATGTGAATAAATATTAAAAGTTACATGGAGAGGCTACTTTCATTGTTAACATGTTTCCAGTAACGGAAGATATTAAACTTAATATATTCTGAATAGTGTTATGTGGCATAATATACGAGACTATAATTATAAATGCTGAGATTTATATGTTCTTATATATAACGTATAATGTTAATATTTTCATACGTATTGATTCTAAAATTCCTCATAATGTTGAAGAATGAAATTTTGGTGCAAAATATATTTTGGTTTTCTCTTATCGCTTTCAACATGTAAATTGATTTTTTATATATCCTTAGCTAAAATTAACGCATATATATATATATATATATATTATATATATATATATATATTATATATATATATATATATATATATATATATATATATATATAGCAATAAGAAAAGGGAGGGGACCAATAGGTGGTTCATCAACTTTTAGACATTATATAATGTAACTTATTCATTTATATAATAAACTGACAATTACAAGAATATGCATACATGTATAATATATTATGCTTTACGTATAAGATATAAAATATATTAATATATAAAGATACGAGTAATTATTACAAAATAACATACATGAATATATATATATATATATATATATGTATATATATACATATATAGAGAGATAGATAGATAGATAGATAGATAGATAGATAGATAGATAGATAGATAGATAGATAGATAGATAGATAGATAGATAGATAGATAGATGATAGATAGATGGATGGATGGATAGATGGATGGATGGATGGGTGGATAGATAGAGAGATAAATCGATACAACGATAGATAGATAGATTGATAGATAGATAAATTGGCCCACTTTAGGTTAGTTGAAATGCGTTTGTGACGTATTTCATTTTTTTTTATCCCATGGTAAAATGTGAAAAACCACATTTCATCATGAAAAAGAAAATATTTTCTACGGTAACTGCAGTGAACTTCCTTTATAATAAGCTGGAACATGTTGGTGAGCATATCGTAACTACACTTAAACTACCTTATGGCTAAGCATTTCTCAGCACTGGTACTGATGTATGTATATTATATATTATATATATGAATATGTATATATATGTATGTATACATATATATATATATGTGTGTATACATATATATACATACATACATACATATATATATGTATATATATATATATATATATATATATATATAGATAGATAGATAGATAGATAGATAGATAGATAGATAGATATATAGATAGATAGATAGATAGATAGATAGATAGATAGATAGATAGATAGATCAATAAATGGTGAGGTTGTGTGACATATATATATATATATATATATATGTCAACACAACCTCACCATTTATTGATCTATCTATCTATCTATCTATCTATCTATCTATCTATCTATATATATATATATATATATATATATCCATCATGCCTGTCTCGTGTGTAATCAAAACAATAGCTTCGAAAACAGTTTGAGAGAAGAATCGAAGATTAGTGCTTGATTTCATTAAAACGTATTATCTTCTCAACCTTTAAAACAAATATGTTATTTCCTTGGACAAAAACGAGTATCTTCAAAATCCGCGTCAGGTATATTCTTATTTGCTATTCCTGTGATTAAGATAATGATGCGAAACAAGTTTGCTATGAATACTGGCATTATTTCCGTTGTATATCATTTACTTTCTTCCTGGGGTTAAACAATACAGAAAATTGGTGAAGATGCTTTACTTCCCACTTTGGGAACAATCTGTTTCTTGCGTTCCTCTATTGGTCTTTGCACAACTGCACTAAATAGAAGACAACACACTCACACACACACATACACACACACACACACACACACACACACGCACACACACACACACACACACACACACACACATATATATATATATATATATATATGCTGAACTCGGAGACGGTTAATACAGAAATGGTTTGTTTATAGTGATCAAATTCTCGTGCCGCACGTTAGCTCACTCTCTCCATCAAATCCACGTTGTCTGAACACCCGGTCTAGGAAGTGAAACCAAGATCTCGCGATTGTCAGTCCAATCGCCAAACCTCTAGGCCATACACCTTCACAATATTTATGTATGTGTGTGTGTGTCAACCAGTTATATTTGCCAAAAAATGCATAGGTTGATGTTTTTCTCCGTAGGAAAAGAAAGGAGGGAAAGAAAAACGTGTGTACAAATATATGGAACAAGAATCGATTGCAGAACTTATTCCAGCAACAAAACAGCAGAGGTTCTGAATGGCCAAGGCTGATTGAAGAATTCGATAAAAGAAAGTCTAATAAAAATCGCTAAGATAGCAAAAATAGAATGTGTGCAAAAGTGGACCACTTTCGTGGTAAGTGAGTGCAGTAAGCTAGCACAAAGCCGTATGAGAAGCAGGTCCCTTTGTGAGATAAGAGATAATGCATGGGATGTTAGCCAAATTGACGAAAAGGTTATATTGTTACATCTCTAAGAGGTTGTCTGAAAGAAAGATAATTACAGTATTTTGAGAGATTTCTCTATTCAGCCTCTCAGAGGGAATTAATGTAATCGTAGTAAACAGAAATTGTAAACATAGTAAGATCATTTACTTCAGGCATTACTTTGCAAATCTTAATATAACAAATATAATTTTTATAAACCCTGGACTTCATACTGTCATATATTGTTTCTACCTGTTTATCCACTCATTTTTCTTTTTACTCTTTAAATCCCGCTCTCTCAATTCAGTGTTGATGTTTTAGCCACAGTTGAAAACCATTGTTAACTATGCACAAAAAATTCTCCATCGCTCAGAAAAAAATGAAGTTCTACAGTGAGTTATATACTGCTACAACTAAGGTGTGTAAGCCGATCTTGGAGCATAAAGGTGATCTATAAGTAATGCTGGATTGCAGGAGATCTTCGGAGAGAATTATTAGAATCAAAATGAGAATCCACATTATAAATAAACGAAAAGAAGGAAGAATAATTACATATATTGTTTGTGTGTCTGTGTTTGTCTCCGTAGCATTGCTTGACAACCGATGCTAGTGTGTTTACGGCACATAGCGGTTCGGCAAAAGAGACCAATAGAATAAGTACTGGGCTTACAAAGAATAAGTCCCGGGGTCGATTTGCTCGACTAAAGGCGGTGCTCCAGCATGGCCGCAGTCGAATGACTGAAACAAGTAAAAGACTAAAGAGAGTATATATAATAAAACTAATCTCTAAGTTAAATGTTGGGACGATATTTAAAGATAAATGCAAGAAAGTAATGCAATAGAAATAAAGTAATAAATAAATGAATGATAGAAACACTATAACTCATCGAAAATACTTAGAAAAGCTGAAAAATATGTAGGAAAAATATTATAGGAAAAAATCACTTTACCAAGAAATTATGAATGTGCCACTATTATACGTTGAGGAACAGTGAAGAAGTTCAGATCGATACACAATTTTCTATGGTCCAGAAAATCTTTCTCTTAAACGTAGAAGCTGACGGTAGAAGAACAACAATGAGCGTATAAACGCATATGCAATGGAAATTACAAATCTCAATATTACTAGGATAATTCAACTTAGCTATAGTGTGTCTCAAGAAACAGAACTGTAAAGGGGATATAGCATAAGATGTTCACGTTTAGAAATAACTAAACCCAACGATATAACATGTGAAGATCAATATGAAATAAATATGTAACATGCACAAGCACACGCACACATGTGTACACATACCTAAACGTAGAAAACAAAGAGAATTACCCACTGAATTTCAAATCGCAATGAAAGCATAACTGAAACAAAAAAGAAAATAAACGGAAGCTACGCACAAATAGACAAATTAAATTAATGCACCAACGGCATTATAGGTAAATTTATGCGTAGATTATTTATATTCTATAAAATATATACACGCTTAAACTCAGACGAAATCCTAAATCAAAGGTGAATCAGTTCAAGAAAAGACACATTAAAAAATATACCTGTGAGCTTTGAGAAATGTCAAACGCAAAATCCTGTCTTATATATATATGGAACAAGCATTTGCTTTATATTCATTGGTTTACAAAAGAAAAGTATAATAAACAGATAAAAAGAATAATGAATATTTTTTTTTAATGTGCAATGTAATTCCGTGACCTTCATTTTAAACTGGGAAGCAGGGGGGACATAACAAATATTACAGACTTGCCTTTAGTTTCTCCAACTATAAATATTGTTTCGAAATATAAATCCATTCCCCAAAGCACAAGAAAATATTCTTCTTGGAATACCAAAGATACGAATGAATTGAATAATCACAGGTGATGTAATACATTATTGAAGAGTTTTTACAGAACAAAGTAGAATCGAAGCCTAAAGCAATGTAGGGCTAAATAGCCAGCAATTTCGGCAAATATACCTCTTAAATATAGAAAACGTTTT
This sequence comes from Octopus sinensis, assembly GCF_006345805.1. Taxonomy (NCBI): domain Eukaryota; kingdom Metazoa; phylum Mollusca; class Cephalopoda; order Octopoda; family Octopodidae; genus Octopus; species Octopus sinensis. Next base: position 7,939,007 of record NC_043008.1, read on the forward strand.
TATCGATGTGTAGATTTGTGACACAAAATCTAATTATATTCAAGAAAGAAATATCGCAATAGAACACTAACATATGGCGATTAACAAGGTGGACGGGGCCGTCTATAACTAGAAACATAAAATAAACTCTCCACAGTTACCAAAAATGACGAAATATTCCAATAAACAACAACGGAAATCTAATAGAAACATTTACATAACATAGATAAAACATTTCCTCTCTTCGAAAGATCAACCTTATAAGATGGAGATTGAGTAGTGAAAATACGGTAGAAAAACAGAATGAAAATACGGACTGTTCCAAAGCTAAATCTAAATAAAATTCACTGAACGCCATGTTAAAAAATGACACTAAATTTACAGTGCACTTCCTATGTAACACGGAATACATATAGCCATCACAGATAACACAAAAGCACATGTGAAATTGAAAAATCACTTATAGAATATTAAAAACACTTTCACTGCCAATCGGTGGAAGGCTTAAAACTACTATAAACAATAACATATTCAACTTGACAAAAGTAGGGAGAATTTCAACCGTGTTTCGTAGTCTGCTACCACAAGAGCTCCTTTATAGGATCTAGTTAGGCTTAAGACATCATCAGGAGGAACTACGTCCGGTTTCGGCCCCTACTCCTCTACCGTTCCGACGTGGCGCCTCCCCCACCTATCGGAGGTGTCTTCAGCTCTGGTGTTGGGTTCATGTCTTCTTCTTTCTTCTTTTCCTTGGCCTCTTCGATGTAGCGATGTAGCGTAAAGTTTCATATTACAGGCAAACGTAGGGAGGTAAAGAAGTGAAAATATCAAGTAAAGACAAAATGTAAAGATGCGGAAGAAATCATTAAGTGCAATGTTTCCGCATAGGCAGAGCACAATATATTTGATAATGGTATCTTTCATACGCTGCTATTAGACTAGCATTAAGAAATGCAAATAGAACAGGTGTTACACCCCAGAAAATATATTAGAGAAACCGCTGCACCATAGCTATCACTACACGCAAAGAGGGAGAACAAGGCAATTGTCCGTCGAGAACAAACAGAAAAGGGAGTACCTCGTAAATGACTGCGAGTATAACACTCAATGTAATGGAGAAATTATTCACAAATAGAAATCTGGAAATAAAGATAACCTGAATGTTGGTACAGGAAACAGCAATAAACCGTAAAATATTGATAGCTTAGAAATGATGAAAATGAATTTCTGTGAACAATATATATTTAACAAGAAATGAGAAGCAGCGTATTATGCACAACCTAAATAAAACGGCATAACTATGTCTCGCATTTACTCAGCAAAAAAAGTTGTTTGTTTGGGAAACTCCGAGACCAGGACAGAGAGATATTTTCTTGTGCATGTATATGTTGTGCGTGTGTGTGTGTGTGTGTGCACTCATGCGTGCGTTTTTGTTTGGCAAAGAGCTGGAGGAGGGGTAGGGGCAGACTATCGAGAGTGCTGGCTTGGATTATCCCTGAATGGCGATTATTTTGTCGGTTTGTACGTATTATTTGTCACATTAGTTTATTACTGCTAAATGATTTGATATTTGTTCTTTCATTGGTAATGTTACTCCTGTGCCTACAAATTCTGCTGAGTTTTATGTGTTGCTATTCTTTCTGTTGGGAGGAATAATGACCAGTTTGGGTCCGTCTTCGCTAGTCACATACTAGCTCTCATTTATGTTGCTGGCTGTGGACTTTAGACTCATAGAAGTAAGATATAAGGTTTTCAAATCAAAATTCGAAATACTTTCCAATCTAGTTGAGCAGCTAAAGTGCGTGAAGCAAGGCCCAGCAATCCAGTTTGGTTCTCGTTAACTTAAACATACTTATATCACAAACTTTTAACACGTCACATGAACTTATCGAACTGTACGACTAACAAACTTACTAGTGACTACAAGCTACTAGTAGCTTTCATTGCAACAAAAATAGCTATCATAATAATACATTCTACTATAAACACAAGGACTGGATTTTTTGGTGGGGAGGTGCAAAACTGTTAGATATAACCCAGTGTTCAACGGGTGCGTATTTTATAGGTCCTCAAAGGATTAAAGGCAAAGTCAACATCAGAGGGATTTGAACATAGAGGGCAAAACCGGAAGAAAAGCCGCTCAGCATTTTTTCTTTTGTGCTTATGATTCTGCTAGTTCGTCGCCTTCATAGTAGTAGTAGTAGTATTAGTAGTAGTAGTAGTAGTAGTAGTAGTAGTAGTAGTAGTAGTAGTAGTAGCAGTAGTTGTTGTTGTTTTTGTTGTGGGAGGAGGAGGACGAGGAGGAGGAGGAAGAGGGGAGGGGAGGGTGAGGATGAAGACGAGGAGGATTAATAACAACAACCACAACAAACATAACAATCATAGTAGTATTAGCATATAAGCATTTTTGGAATTGCGTTATTTGTATAGGTTCACATGTTTAAGAATTCTAGTTAATCCACAGAAAATATTAAAAAAAAAACAACCGAAAAAAGTCTTCGTGTATGGGGAAATCTTAATGGCCTGTCCAAGAATCTCACTGGTGTTTACGCACTTTATGGAGAATGCCTGTATCGCATTCTCCTTCTAGAATTAGCTTTAAAATACATTTTATGGAGAATCTAGAGACCGTGCAACCAATAGACGAATTCCTATGAACAACAATAAGAAGAGACTAGCGAAAGAAAAGAGTGTTTCTTCCATTGCGAATGTTTCATTTCCTTAAATTGATACTAACTTTTCGGAAACTGCATTAATATTATTACTGCATTGCGTATTATATATATATTTTTTGTGCGTTCACATATACTCGA
>NC_043008.1:7946798-7969298 GCF_006345805.1 Octopus sinensis
GCATCACGTAAGCTTTGTGCTTCATTATATAGCTTATCTATGTACTAGATTTACTTAAATACTTTTAAACGTGTGACCTATCTAAATTTCAAAGCAAACAAAACGGTTAACCCTGCGTAGGTGGATGAAGTTTAGGTCAATAACACTGATCAATTGAATAATGCTTTAAGAGGGAGAGTCTGTAGATTATGTTGGCGTACTCACAAAAAGTAAACAAGAGCTAGCATGCATAAATTTTGGATGAGAAGTATCGCTAAAATAGCAAGTGCCTTGTATGTTGAAACTTATCATGTCTAAAATATGTCAGCAAAAGTCAGCTCAGCGTTACACTATTACTTTGTTAACACTTTGCAACCAAAGCTATTTGTATTTTGCTCCATAAAGTTAGATACCAACGGAGAGCTGCAATCGCTAAACTCGTAACCCATCAGCGTCAATAAGCGGAAACATTGCGTTCCAGACGATCAGAAACATTCAATGGTAAATTGAAGAAACTGTTATTTTCTCTAATGTCTCATCTTTAACAAATTTTCTACACCAGAGTTAGTATATGTCTGGATATAACCAACAGAAATCTTTGCTACTGGCAGTTTCGTCCATACTGTGAAATGTAGGACTGAATTTGTGAGGATTTGGGCAGCCATTTGGATAGACTCATTACACATATTACAAACAACGCAGTGTTTATGCCAAGTAATATCGTATTATCTCTTGTATGGTTTAGTCTTGCCAGACAGCAACACACCTTTCTATATGGCTTAATTGGATTTAAAATCGGTACGAAGCTCTCGTAGGAATACTATTTACCTAATCTGAGTATAATTAAACAGTTATAGTGCATATTGGGACCACAAACGAAGACCTACATCCATCCGTTATCGTCGACGAAATAATGCTCCACATTGCCCCAACAAGCATTCAGAAGCTTACAAATTGCAACTGTAAAGAAATTTAGGCTGTTAGTTAAGTTGGACCAAATTCATATTAAGTTTTTTAAAAGTACATTTAAAAAATTACATAGTTTATAGTGACAAGTATGTGTATACACACACACACTTACAAGCACACACAAATATATATGTATATACATATATGTGTGTGTTTAAAATAGACTAATCACTAAAGAAAACCATGCTTACCTAGAAATGTGTGTCTAATATATAATATGTTTATATAACTATTTTGTTTTCTTTTGAGAGAGTATAATTGTAATTTTTCTCAGTTACGCTTGATCAAATTTTCATTTTCGTATATTACCAATTCACTTACTGAATATGTTTTACTTCATCTTCTTTTTAAAATTATTCGGTGACAACAACAAGTATAAGCACTAGGGGCCTTGTTTTCGTGTGAATATATAGTTACAGTGATTCGGATGTTATTCGAAGTAATGAAATGGCCATGTGTCCCACAACATTGCGTTTGTCAAAAGACTTCTTTTAAAGGGGAGTTTAATTTTTTTATTTAAGATCCTGTATTAATAAACACAGGGACACATATCACATTTTGTATCATTTATACCTAAATAATCATTCTTTAAACTAAACGTTACTTGCGGAACCAAATCTAAATCAAATTCTTTCGGTCTGTGTTTGCTTCCATAGACTAAACAACTGCAACGGAAACTTCGCTGCTGAATCAAGTTACCCACAACAGGAATAATCAATTTCGAATGCGTTAACTGTCACCGGGGTGTAAGATGTGCGTTATTTCCAAATTAATTAAACTTATAATCTAATACTGAATCCACCCTTTCATTATGGAAGTCAAATATACAAAGATGCCTGAAAATAATAGGTTTTGTTCTTTTAAGAAGAATGCATAATATGTAGACGGTAAAATGAGTTAATGGTAAAGTGGATGTATGTAGAGGTTATGACAGAGTGAAACCTGATGATTAGGCAATAATTCCCAAAACCAAGTAAAGAATATTTCAATGTCCAAATTCATTTGTTTTATTATAAGAATAAACACACACTCTCACAAACACACAAACACACAGACACATATTCACGCACTTAGATGCACACGTACTTATCATTATGCACACATACAATTACATAGATACACAAAAGGAGCCACGCGCATATTTAAGAAATCATATGTGTATAAATACACTTAAGCACGAAATAGGGAGTAATGAAAGAGTCAACAACTGACGAAGAGTTATCTTCTTTTGGTGTTTTGCTCTGTACATATCTCTCGTCTGTTTACGTATTTTTCACTTGTTGATGATTTTCTGCACTTAATGTGTATTTAACACACACTCGCACACACAGATACGCAAATACATATATATATACACGCGCGCATGTATGCGTGAATGTGTGTGTGTATTTATGTGTTTGTGTTTGTGCGCGTATGTATTTCTGTATATACGTGTGCGAGTGCTGGTGTGCCATTGCAATCTGTCGATGTAATACTTATGGATTTACATCACGCAACACATCTTTGTATGTACCTGGAATTAATATACAACACCTGAGACTAATCAATTTGCAAACACCATGTCTTACTTGCATAGGAAATACATATCGTAAAACTTGCATAACACACACTTTCTCATTTTATTTTATGCTAGGAAATTACTAAGGTTCTAATATATTACATACTTTACATGTCTCATAATTGTTTTATATCTGTTATGTTATATTGTAACATATTAATACAAGAATAAAATCACTGGTATTCATCTATTTGCAGTCACATTATTTTCATTTTAATATATATTTTGTTTGAATGAATAACACATCCTGATATAATATTGAGAATGTCATCTGAGAAGATGAGCGATATGTCGCAGTAGAATATTCTTCTATAGTATACTAATACGCCTGATTGTTTCATTTGTTCAATCATGTTACATTATTTTTAAAAGGTTGCTATAAATAGTTGCCGTCTCCATAAAAATTACTAAACAATCATAAATTTACGTTTCCTCTATTTTCAAAAGATAATTTTACAAAAGAAATCATGTCAAATTTAAGATTAAATGCCAGGTACTTTATGGTAAGATATAATATGCGTGAGAGTCTGCTTATTTCAAGGATGTATATAACGAGTTCTAGCAGAAGTAGTAAATCAGCATTAAATGTCCGCCGATAGAAACCTCAAAATATTTATATTGCTAGTTGTTTTGCACATGAGAGATAAGGCATATCGTATCGTAAAATTTGTAATTTAGATTTATTAAAATTCAAAACTTGGCAACAGAAACCATAAAGCTTTTGAAATGAAAAACTAACGACTTGATGTTGGATCTGATTATTTTCAAATAAATCATATGTATATAATCGTATTCGACTCACAAAGTTTCATTTTAACGCCTTCTGTTATTTTCTAATTGCATCGAAGCATATAAAATTATAATTCTGTGCCAGTTAAAAGCAATTGTAGCTAGACATACTTAATATAAAAGAAGAAAGTAAATCGTAAAATCTCTTTCCACAAATTACTGGATATTAAGATATCTAAACTTATAGCAAATGAAAATAAATGTAACAGATTCCTGGAAGGGTAGTATATAACATATTATGTGTAATGCTCACACTTTCGACTTTCTATCTTGGCTTATCTATTTGAATAATAGCCTTAAGTATTTACATATAAATAAAAAGATAAATTAAAATATCTTATACATCATCATTATGTATTCTGTATGCGTAAATTGCATTCTCCTGTCTACATATTTTGAATAAATTTAAACATTAATTGAAATGAAGAACAAAAATAAAACGAATACTGTATTGGAAAACTGTTTTAATATTATAGATCTAAGTCGATCCAAAATAATGTTAATGAAATTCTGATGACAGAAACTGAGGAATTTCTATTGAAGAAACCTAACTCTAACATTAATGCACATACAAGCAATGGCACTAAAATGCTAAAGTGTTTCCATAATTTTTTTTTGTTTTTACATATAACTCTATATTTAATTTGCATTTTCTCTCGTAAACTTATCTTGACAAAGACATTTCCTTGGTTGTCGTATTCAATACACTTTGAATTACAACTGAATTCCTTAGAGTATATTAAAAAATATTAACTGGGTAAAAACATACTTCGGTGAGGAATTACCATGGAATTGCACCTAGAAAGTTCCTTTCCAAGGCACAAATCTGGGCAGCGTTGTTTATGAAAGACAAGCAGTCGTCCGTCCATAACAATCTCCTTTCTTTACATCACCGATGTTACATAAGGCCAAGGTAAAAGCAGATACGTTGCAATTAATTTCAACACCTGAGTAAATAGGATCAACCTGAAATAAACGATCTTGGTCAAGAACACAACATAGAGTCCGGTCCCGGAATGGAACTCAGTACCTCATGGAGCCTGACGCTCCAACCACTGACCTATGCACTTTCACTTACAAACACACACGCACATGTATATATATATATATATATATATATATATATATACACTTATTACAAGTATATTATTACATCATATGCGCTTCCCGTTTTTCATCTGGCCCTACAGACGCCAGGTGCAAACGGTCTCAGATAATTCCTTCTGTACACTCAAACCAAAGTTAGGTGAAAAGATGGGATAGGACATTGAACATCTGTGAAATTCTTTAGTGTTACATAACTTCCGTTTTGTGTTTCCTTTGAAGCGTATATAGCACGTAATTGCCTATTTCGACCATATCAAAATAAGTGTTTTCACATATTATTTTATAAAAGTACTAGCAGTATCGCCCGGCGTTGCTCAGGTTTGTAAGGGAAATAACTATAAAGCATTTTTAGAGAGTTATAGCCAAAAAATAGCAAAAAAATGGAAAAAAAATGATGGTAAATTTTTTTTTTGAGAGTAATAAAAGGTTGAGTTGCGTCCCCTAGACAGTCTGTGGTTTGTTTTTTTTTGTTCTCGACCCCATGTCGAATTTATCGATTTTTTTCAGAACTGGGGGAACTTTTCAAAATTTTCGCTGCGTTAGTTTTGAATTATGACATTGGGCTATGTGTGTGTCAAGTTTCATCAGAATCGGTTGAAAGCCGTGGTCAGGGTGAGGGTACGAGAAAACAGACACACAGAAACACGCACAGACAAACTGCCGTTTATATAGAGAGATACACGAAGATAACGCAATGTAACAGATGGCCCGCTAAGGCCTGTGTTCCAGCCATTCGAGCTGTAAAGTGAAATCATATTAAGGAGCTGATTATATACACGTACACTCAAAAATATATGAGCACAATAGGCAACATATATATTAACATAACTAGACATGCATCAATTCTTTGAAATAGTCAAGATCTATCAAATGCATAAACGTATATACATGCTCATATTTATAAAGGAACGCGCGAAAGTATGTACCTATGTATACACACACACACGCAAACGCGCGTAATATATATGTATGTATGTATGTATGTACATTCACAGGCGCGGGAGTGACTGTGTAGTAAGATACTTGCTTACCAGCCACATGGTTCCAGGTTCAGTCCCAATGCGAGGGACCTTGGGCAATTATCTTCTACTATGGCTCCGGGCCGATCAAAGCCTTGTGAGTGGATTTGTTAGACGGAAACTGAGAGAACCCCGTCATATATATATATATATATATATTATATATATATATATATATTTAAATATTGAGGGAGATAAATTAATATTAATTTTAATATCAATTTAAAACCAGTAGTCCAGCATTCAAAAATCTGAGAAGTCAGAGAAAATTCAAATATATGTGTATATTGGCAGGGCTGGCCTGCTAGGTAGCCGGCCGAATGCTAGAAGAAGATCATCAAAGATCAAACTACAAGGGAAATTCTCTAGAGGAAGAATTCAGCGAACACCAGAACCAAATTTGGCGGGCAGGACATATGAAAATTTAAATAAAAAACAGACTTAAATGCATACCTCGGTTTCGGTCTTTAACAAAAGAATTACTTGCATAATTCTTGCAGCCCTTCGCTTCAGGAAGTTCTTAGCGCGCCAGAACCAAGACATTTGAAATTTTATTCCTGATGTAATCAGTAAAACTAAGCACGTGTCTGTCTTGACACAGAGAGCTGGGGTTAGTTTTTCAGTTTGCATCTCGATGACCGAATGTACTAATGAAGTCACGGACATTTGAATTATGCAAGTAATTCTTTTGTTAAAGACCGAAACCGAGGTATGCATTTAAGTCTGTTTTTTATTTAAATTATCATATGTCCTGCCCGCCAAATTTGGTTCTGGTGTTCGCTGAATTCTTCCTCTAGAGAATTTCCCTTGTAGTTTGATCGTTGATGATCTTCTTCTAGCATTCGGCCGGCTACCTAGCAGGCCAGCCCTGCCAATATATACATATATATATATATATATATATATATATATATATATATATATATATATATATATATAATATATATATATATATATATATTTGTGAGCGTGATTGTGTCTGTATACTTTTCTGTCTATGTTTGTCCACCCACCATCGTTTGACAACCGATGTTGGTGTGTTTACATTCTCATAACTTACCGGGTCGTCAAAAGAGGACGAAGGATATGTATTATGCTTATAAAGAATACGTCCTGAGGGTCGTTTTGTTCGAATAAATGTGGTGCTTTGTCATGTCCGCAGTCAAATGAATGAAGCAAATGTAAGATTAAAAGAAAAGAATATATAAGTGCATATATGTAATATATATATATATATATATATATATATATATATATATATGTGTGTGTGTGTGTGTGTGTGTGTGTGTGTATATGTATATATATATATATATATATATATGTGTGTGTGTGTGTGTATATATATATATATGTATATAAATATATATATATATGTATATATACACGCTCACATATTTAAATGAATATAACACTAAATCGATGAGATCAAAAACGTCCATGTTACAAAGAGTTGGATAGCTTCAAGCATAGCTACAGCGTATCTCTATAACACAAAGTAGATGATACTCGATCAATAAAGTTTATCAACCAGCCTATGTAATACACTTCGCTCCATATTGAATTATATTGAAGTTCTGATACGAAAACCAATATACAAGTCCAGTATATGACAATAAACGTTGTTAATTATACGACTATAAATCAGTGAGTGAAAGGAATGAAATAGGCAATTACGTGCTATATACGCTTCAAAGGAAACACAAAACGGAAGTTATGTAACACTAAAGAATTTCACAGATGTTCAATGTCCTATCCCATCTTTTCACTTAACTTTGGTTTGAGTGTACTGAAGGAATTTAATTGGTCACTTGACTAAACCAAGCATCCACAAAATATTCCACTGTCGAACGGGGACAAATTTCTTCCCGCTTTCTCGTAGCGAATTATTTCCGAGTAAGCACTTGTAAAGAACACGTAAAAATTATGAGAGGCGAAGAGAAACTGAGTAACTATTCAATACTTAAAAGTTACATAACTCTGGTGTTTCCTCTGAAACACTTTGCATATCATTACTTATGCCATTCCGGGCACCAACTTATTTACATACATATATATAAATATATGACTATGCATATATGCTGCAGTAAATAGATCAGTACACACACACACACACACACACACACACACACACACACACACACATATATATATATATATATATATATATATATATATACATTGATATTCGAACTCACATCCCTGTGATCAAATAAAGTTGAGATGTATTGAAAGATACAGGTAAGGAAATAACTTTATTGTCAAACGCAGTTTGAGTCATGTTTCTTTTCTAGTAATCTACTAGTAATTTTTTAAACTTGTATCTACACATTATATAATTAATTTGATACACCTCATTGTGCAACTGTAGATGAATCCTTTATCATTTATTTTCCTCTATGTCTTATGTATATAAATTGTTTCTTATCGTTTCCATAGTCATTGAAAAACAAATTTCAAACAGAACCATCTAACGCCCTCTTTGGAAAGAAACTGAAAGAAAGGCTTGCAACAAAATCAAATAATGAGGTGGTAGGCCCATGAACTGTCTACGAACGTGTGGAAGAAAACTGGGTCAGACATTTCAAGAAGGTCACAGCACCCTCAAATACAAACCAAAGACAGGGAGATCTTTTGTTGTAGAAGTTGATACCCTGCTTCAAATGACTGAACAACAGCCAAGTATAAGCATAAGCAGTCATATATTATCGAAAGAACTTGGTCTTTCACAAAGCTCCATCAATCGACAACACAATCTCGGCTTGCGAACAGATGCTATCGAGAGACTCCCCATGAACTGACCCATAACCAGGCTCAACGATATGTGAACATTTCCAAATAACGTAGGCAATACGCGAGACACTCGTTTTTAGCGTGAAATCATAAGAGAAATGATAATAACTATGCCGGGAAGGATAGCCAAAAAAAGAAAAAAAACACGAAATTCTTAAATTCTTAAATGACTTTCAAGTAAAGACTTTTTACAGAAACTCTGTTTATGAAAGTTTTGTGAAGTTAAAAACAAAAAACGCATATAATTAATTTGATTAAAACTCTCTTCCCTCTCGCCTCGATCGGCTTTCCTCACAATATTCGAACAATGCATAATCTGTGAAGCAAACGGAATAATACATTCTTTTAATGTCTTCCAATGTAAGTTATAATTTATTGCATAGCTATGTTAAGGAGATTGTCAATATGAGTGAAGTAGCGGTATAATATGTACACATTGCAGCTACCAAGAATAAAAATTAGTTATGGTCTTACTAATTTGTATAAAAACAATACAAAATATTTATATAAAATATATATTTGACACATTTAATTCAAAATCTAAACATCCAGCAACGATTTACAATATGCCCAGAAGTTATAATCTGTTTTTCTAATTCTTGCTGCCAGATATAGATATGTTGAATTAACTTTAGCTGTGTACTTTAATATATATCTCTGCAAATGAATTGCAATAGCTAAGATGGTATATGTAGTAATTTGTCTGTACTAATATAACGAGGAATAACAAAAAGATAAATAATAGTATAGTGTTTTAGCATATTAACTACGCCTAGCATGATGGCATAAAAAATGAGGTGGGAAAATTTTACTCAAGACTATTACAGTAGCTGTATGTGTGAAAATTGTCAAGATAGAAGTTCCCTGAAGGAAATAATCTACGTTCACAACGTCTCTCTTTCAACACCTCTCTGTCTCATTCTCTCTCGCTCTCTCTTTCTCTATCTCTATCTCTCTTTCTCCCCCTCTCTCTGTATATACATATATATATGTGTGTGTTTGTGTGTGTATAGTTTTATCTTTCTCTCCCCCATTCCCCATTTATCCCCCTCTGTCATATTTCCTTTTCTCTCACTTGCGAATTATAAACGAAGGGAAAAGGCATAACTTTTAAACGCCTTTTAAATTATCAGCCTGCGTAAACTGTTTACTTCAATTCAATATATTTGCCACGCCGTATGCCATGATGATTACAAATATGGGAAACAAACTGTGCCACGTATGACTACCAATGTTTAAATATTTAGGATCATTGTAATGAGGAGAAAAAATTACTAGAAATGTCTATTATTTGCATCTACTTTACACTTAAAATTCAAATTCAAATTCATTGCTGGTACGATTAAATTTCCTGTAGCGATTGCCTCCCTTTAACTGTCACCAACACTCTTGTTCAACTAACTGTGGCGGGGAATTTTCATTTTATCCACACACACGGATAGTAAAAACCAATAGGATATGTGTCCGAAGAACATAACGAAACATAAACAACCTGAGAGATAGCAGGCTGCAATACATCAACTACGTTATAATTAGAGACACCAAAAATTTGTTTGAAGTCAAGACTAGAACAGAATATATATTTATGAAATTCATCACGGTATAGAAATTTCCTGGCTGGAATTGACCTCCATGTAGGATTTTTCTCTCGCTCTTTTATTTCATTTTCTTTCCTACTAAATTCGATCAAGGAGAGAAACCAGTAGAAAAACAAAGTTATTCTTTGACTATCGACTAAAGGTAATCGACATGAAGATAGATTTGGTAAGTAAATATAGTATATTTTTGTAGCCTTTTTTGCCATGATGATTTTTCCGAATTGGGATGAAATAAAATTGTACTTGGCTGAAAATGTCTAAATATATTTGGGATCTTTTGAGTATGATTAAAAACATGTAATGGTCGTGTGTAGCCTGTGAATCTTCCTTACACAAAAATCTACAATTTCAAGCACCAGGCTATGATGTTATGATTTAGTAGAAGTGAATGCACCCCTTACTGTAACTATTGCCATGTTTTCATTACTGCAACTCGATATGCATTCAAAGTGATGGCGACAGCAAGCTATGTGCCCGTAGAAAATGTCTCTAAAGACAACTCACATAACGAAAAATAAACAACACAAAGGTTGCAAGTAAAATGTATAATCTCTGCCAGCAATCATGAGAGAGAAAGTTTGATAAATTCCTTTAAAATCAAGTATGTTATAATTGTTTCGTCAATTCGATTACGTCAGTAGAAACGGTTTATTCGATCGCATGACGTTATAGCAATCACTGTCCGGTTGTGAGGATACGAATAAGAATTCACTGCTGCATGATGTTGAACGAGTACCGGTGGTGGATATTTTAAGAGAGATAATTTCTTCTAATGTATCTTAAATGATGTTAGTGAATTTAGATTTTTAAATTTAAGTGCAACGAAGATGCTGAGTATAGTCGTAACTAATAATTGCTTCATACTTTGTAAAAGTGAATGTGTATGGCTTAGTGCGTTGGGTATTCGGCTCTCGATCGTAAAGTCGTACGTTCGATTCTCGGCGACGTGTTGTGTCACTGAGCAAGATACTTTATTCCATTCAGCTGGCAAAAATGAGTGCTATATGTGTTTCAAAGGAGCCAACCATGTTACATTCTCTGTTATGCTGAATCTCCCTGATAACTACGTTAAGGGTACACGTGTTTGCGGACTGCTTAGCCACATGTACGTTGATTTCAAGAGCAGGCTGTTCCGTTGATCGGATCAACTGGAACCTGCCTCGTCCTAACCGACAAAGTGCCAGTTAACGTTTTAAAAGGATCAGAAATATTTTTTAGGCATAGACACATGTGTACCTGTATGGTAAGAAACTTGCGTCCCAACAACATGGACCCGGGTTCAATGTTACTTCATGACACTTTAGAAAAGTGCCTTCTACAATAGCCTCATGCCTTGAGAATGGTTTTGGTAGATGGAAACTGAAAGAAACCCGTTGTGTGTATACGCACACACTCTCTCTCTCTCCCTCTCACTCACACACAGACACACATATATATGTATATATACATGTATATTTATATATATATATATATATATAATATATATATATATATATATATATATATATATATGTGTATATATATATATATACATACATGTCGATGTATCTGTCTTTGTGTCTGTAATTGTGTCTACCATCGTTTGCGAACCAGTGATGGTGCGTTTACCTCTCCGTATTCTAACGGTTAAAAAAAGAGAAGCTTATAGAATAAATGTCAAGTTTAAAAATTACGGGTGGGAATGGGATCGATTCATTCGACTAAAATTTTTCAAGACAGCGCCCCGTCACTACCACCTTCTAATGAATGCAAAAAGCAAAACATATAAGGTTCGTTCAATGCTACTGTATCCTTATTTTGTATTACATTACATTCTTCTAAGTTGTCTTCAGAGACTGCAGTTAGTTCTGAAAGTGAAAGTAAAAGTGAATAATGAGAGAGACAGAAAAGATACACATACAGATGTATGCGTTGGTGAATGGAGAAATGATTCCATAAAAGTATCCAATATAGTTATAAGAGTCTATTAATATCTAAACAATATTTCCGATTGAAGTAACGAGTAGAAAAAATACTAAATACATATATGCTGCATCTCCTTTATTATTCAAACATTTATATTTTAAAATTCACACCGTGAATTACAATTTATCTAGAAGTGGTTGACTCATTTTAATATGAAGCAGGAAGAAGTCTATCAGTTATAATGTTTTAGGCTGGGGAATCTAATTTATATATTCACACATATATTAGGCGACAGTGTGTCAAAAGAAATTTTATATAATAAGATAAGGGATAAACAAGTAAGCAATAGCAGTTAAAATACTTTGTCTACATCCGGAATGATGACAACAAAACGGGTTCGTAGAAGGCGCTTCCGAGGGCGTCACGTAATGTGATTGAAAACTTCCTTTTGTTCATCAGCTTTTTTTGTATTTGTTTAGATGAGACTCAGCTCTTAATTTTAGATGTTATGTTTCCCTATTCATTTATGTTTTAAGACAATTGATCCTGTAGTTTTCTGTAATGTTCTGGCAACCGCACACACATACACACACGCACACATACACATATATACAATAACAGTGCATCTCGGCGTTGCCCGTGCGTTACGACCTTCAGCCACATTAAGTTCGTCATTCAGTTCTCTTTATTGGTTTCAAATTTTGGCCCCGGGCCAGCAATTTCGCAGGTAGGGGTAAGTCGATTACATCGACCCCAGTGCTTCACTGCTACTTCTTTTACCGACTACAAAAGGATGAAAAGCAAAGCCAGTCTCGGCGTATACAGATTTTTATATTAGTGTTAGAATAATAAAAAAAATGTCGGAATTTAGCTCGTTAACAATCATATGATTCTAGGATGAAATACTGTCTGAATCGGCTTTTAAGATTATTAATTGTCAAACAAAATATGAAGATTATACGCGGGGATCAAAAAGATATGAGTAAAAAGCAAATATCATTTAAATATCAAACGATAGTACACTCTATTTTATCATATTTAATACAGTACGTAAGCAACCCCCATTAATTGTTAGAGGAGTTGTCAAAACTGACGCGTCATCTGCATAATCATTGCCGTAAGTATGTAGTACAAAGACTCACATACACGCCTATAGACTTGCATATGTATAGATGTACTTATTTATGCACACACCATACGTGCGTATGTTTGGGTGTTTATAGATAAGTAAATACAGACGTGCGTGTATACGCATTTTTATTCAATAGATTTGTTTTTTTTTCTTATGACATCATCGAAAAAAAAACCTCTTCTAGAAGAATCTTTGTGTATCTAAAATAATTGCATCGTGTATTTATATAATATTAAGCAAAGAAGCGTTATACTGCAAACACACACACACACACATACACAGAAGCACAAAACACACGCAAAGGCACATATGCACATACTCCTACACATACATATTTTACTCTGTTTTGTGTGCGTGTTTCTCCCTCTCTCTCTCCCTCTCTCTGCATGTATATATATATATATATATATATATATATATTATATATAATATATACATATATATATATATATATATATATATATATATATATATTATATATATATATATGTATATATATATATATATAATATATATTATATATATATATATATATATATATATATATATCATATATATATATATATATATAACAGCACACAGTTTTCCACTGATTGTAGTGATTCTGTTGTTTCTGCGCCGCACCTAGCTTTGAAAAGAACAGTATTTTCCATAAAATTTAATTAGATCAAACCAACCATACATACATATACATACTCTGAAAATCCCGCACGCGCATATATCTTTAAAGACACACCTATGCTCTGTTTCATATACATTAGTCGTTTAATTAATTATTTCAAAATACTCGTCTGAATATTACTTTCCACACATCCAAGCATTCATTCGCACAAAAGAGAATCAATGGAGACTGTTAAATTTTAAATTGATTTGATATTGCTTTTATTTTTGCTTTTCATTTATTTGTTTATAGATCGTGTACATGCTGAACCGTATTTATATTGATTAAAATTTTGTCATTCTCTACCACTCCTAGTGTTCAAGAAGATATTAATTGATTCGCGCTAAAAATTAATTATCGAAACACAATTTGGTCAATGTGCTAGATTTAATTTTTCATTGTTGTTGTTTTAGCTGTTAAAATGACAGGAACTACAGGCCAGCCGTATTACAGCTACTAATAATGTTGTTCCATGTTCAAAGTTCAAATCCCATTGGTCCATCTTCGCGTTTCACACCTCATATTCAGAGGTGAGGTTATTCTTAATAACCACATTATGGTTGTTATTTGGACAGAGATCAATATATAACGAATGACAACCAGAGAGAAAGCAAATTTTGGAACATCTTTTTAAGATTAATTTTGTGCAGATTTTCTGCCGCCAGCTTCAATTGAGAGCTAAAGCCTCAATCTCAGGAATTACATCTTTCTATTCATTATCATACTACGGTTTCCTAAGACAACATTGAATTCTTTGATTATTTTGAATGATGTGAATGGTAGATTGACAGTGTCTCTCCTGCTATGCATTACGAACGAACGTTTCTTTAAATACTTTCTCTAAGTATTTAGATTCGTTCGTAATTTCTAAATAACTTCAACGTTTCTGTGAGGTCAAAAACATGAGGGACAGACGAAGCCGAAAAGAGTCGTCTTAGCTAAAAATTATCTCCTTTCGTGCGACTATCAAATGACCCTAAAATGCTTTAATTATGCGGCTCTTTACTTTCCGTTCATTCTTTTTGAAATATTTCTCGAATTTAATTCAGCGTATGTTATATTCATAGTTTGAAATCTTTACCATTAGATCAGACACGAGGCTACGAGCAGTATATTTTATACCCCATTCAGACAATTCCCAGAGTTGCAGGTTTCAGAAGAAATATCTAAACATAACGACGCATATGAAAGTCAAATGGATGGTGTTTACTGGTCCATGTATAGACAGGTTGGCCTGTTTTTCTTTAATTTGTATTAATCTATTTTATTTATATTCTTTTATTCTTTTATTTGCTTCAGTAACTTGAGTGCGATCAGACTTGAGCAAGGCTTTAGTCGAATGAATTGACGCCAAGACTTATTCTTTGTAATCCGAGTACTTATTCCATTCGAACCGTTAGGTTACGAGGGACTTAAAAACACTAACATTGGCTGTAAATTGATGGCGGGGAGAACAAACACAGACACACAAACATACACACACACTCACACACTTATATGTATATATATATATATATATATATATATATATAATATTAATTAGAGACAACTATTATGCAAATCAAACAAAAAAAGACTTAATCCAATACATAAAATTTTTAATATAAATTAAATATAATTAAGATATCCACTACGATCGTTTCTTGTCACTTCTATGGACATTCATCAGGTGGTTTCAAGACCTATGCAATTTTGAAACATGTATATTATATTATATTTTACTATAAAATTGGATTCAATCCTAAATCTGATTTTTCCCTGTAAATTTGGATTTATTCCCTAATATTTATTATATATATATATATATATACATACATACGTACATACATACATACATACATACATACATACATACATACATACATACATACATACATACACACAAACACACACACACATATATATATATGTATATATATAAAGTAATTTGTTTTGACTTATATACATTAGATGATTTATAAACAATTCAGTCCACCTATATTAGCTCCATCAGTGCTTTGGTTTAAACACAGGCGAAATGCCTTGTGAAAGGACGGCTGGATTGTAAAGAAATTCACTCAAATGCCCATGTATTATGCGCGTGAGCGTTAGCTTTTCAACTACATAACAATTACAATAAAAGAGGAACAAAATTGTAACGGACAAAATACTTAAGTAAATAGAATCTACAAATATCAGAATATATTTCTATATAACTCAAATGATATTAATCCAAGCACATTTCGGTCGAAGACAATCTCTGGCTATTATAATTACATACAACAACATTATGTAGATATATAAATTAAGTATCAGGGTGTCACTTAATCGAGAGACTAATAAAAAGTGTAAATAAATATAAATGATGATATAATATTATATTGGTAATATATAACAACTCTTCTCTGTTATTTAAAGTTATTGGTATAAAAATATTTGTTCAAAGTAACTGACGATAAGTGATCTTTATTTATTTAATTTATCGGAGGGAGAATTCCTTAATTAATATGAAGAGAACCCTAACATAAATGTTCTTTATTTACTTAATTTATCGGACGGAGAATTCCGTAAAGAATATGAAGATTAATTTAGAGCGACAATAACTACAACCTATATTACCCAATAGATATAGAGCTGGGTTATCATAATGGATATCAAAATATTACTAGTTTTTCAAAAGTAACCAGATTTGAAGTTTGATTATTCACAGTGACTAACAGGTAAATGTCACTGTATACGTATGAAAGGGAGAACGCAGTAAATTAAATAAAATAAGATAAACGCAAACAAGTATAAATAGTATGTATCGAAATTATATCAATTCTTTCAGAAGTAATAATGTATTGTTGTAATACAGTAGTTCGGTAATTCCCGGACAAGCGGGGCTTAACTTTTGATTCCGTTCTCATAATTGTTGTGGTAATCCAATAACAACAGTACAAAGTATGTAGCTGTTAAAACAAGATCTTGTTTTTACGAATTCCCCGTAAGTTATGAATACGCAAACTCTGAAGCCAGTTATGTAATAACGTTGGAATTAGTTAACCGATATTAAAAATTCAAATAAAGTAGCTCCGAAAAGGGCTTTAATGCGTTCCCAGAGTATATAGAACATAGGAGGAAATACGAATAAGGTATATATACTAAACTTGTGAAGAATGTTACGTAATAACAGTATAATCAGATATGAGATAATAACAATTCAAAGTAGATAACTTTGAAATTGGGTTTTGTGCATTCCCAGAGGCATTATTGTTGAAATAGATTTACAATAAATGTAGAAACAGACTGACATTTAGTTTTACAGTAGACACACAAATAAATTTGTATATAGATTTTAAAATAAAATAACACACATATTATCAATGCATTTACAACACTTATAAATATTATAGCTACAAAATGAATACCTGATGATTTGGTGAATTGTATTAAATTTGCTGAGCTTCTTCATAAACAACATTTTTGTTCTTTCCTTGTGGGACATAAATAAACACATGATTAGTATTGCCGACTGTTGAGCATCCCACATAATTTTGGCCAAGGGACGAAACTGGTTCCGCAAGTTTCAGACTTACCACGTGGAAGGGCTGTCCCTGGACCTTGTTAATGCTCATTGCAAAGCTCAGTTTTAGCGGGAATTGCAGGTGCTTGTACTAGAAAGGCATATCCAAGGGAATAACTAGAATTCTAGGAATGAATACAGGCCCACCGCTTGCTTTACCAGCCAAAATTCCTGTCTCCAAGATTGTTGGCATCATCTTTATAATAAGTCGTGTGTCATTGCAAAACTTTGGTGGATCGAGATGTCGAAGCAGCAAAGCTGGTGCAACAATCTTGAGGTGCAAGTTGTGAAGTGTGAGGCCAGGTTGTGTTAGACTATTCAAGATTTCAACTGGATAATTCACAGCTTTATCGATGTTGAGTATAGTGTCAATGGAATTGTAGGTGTGACGCTCACCTTGCAACTGTTCCAGAAGTTTAAAGTTCAAATCATCAACTCCCGCATTCTTCAGAGCTAAAATGACTCGGGTTTTCAGCCAGTTGTGGAATGTAAACTGGTTCCTCGCATTAGGAAACATATTGGTCATTAGTTCTTTTAAATCACATACCATATGTCCAAAAGGCAAGCTTACCCGGCCATAATTCTCTCCAACCGAATTGCCATTACCGACGTCCAACAGTTGCTTTGAAAAGGTTCTGTCTGCATCATCACCACTGAGCCTGCACTTTCATGTTGGTAGTGAATCTTAGCTTTTGCAAACTACTCCATAGGTAGGACGACTTTATACTGGTATTTACTTCATCAGTTCTTGTCGCCTTTGGAACCAGTGGAAGGATTTGTCTAAAGTCTCCTGCAAGTAAGACTGTGACACCACCCATGAGCCTGGTATTGTGTCTCAGATACTGAAGGTATATGTCAAGAGCTTCAAACGAAACCTTATGGCTCATTGTCGCTTCATCCCAGATGATCAACCTGCATTCATCCGGAAGTTTGCCCTTTATAGAACCACGACTGATGTTGCAGTTTGCCTTCTCTTTCTTGGACAGGTCCAAAGAAATTTGAGACATGAATGATCTGTGAAGCCACCACTTAGCAGAGTTGCAGCTGTTCCACTTGACACCACTGCTATGGCAATGTGCTTCATTCGGCGCAGTTTAGCCAGAAGCAGGTTGATGACAAATGTTTTGCCAGTTCCACCTGAAGCATCCAGAAAAAAAAAGCAACTCCTCTTTCAGTTTCAATGCTCCAAATAATGGTGTTATAAACACCCAATTCGTTCTTTATCAGCTATATACCCCCTCGTTTCCTCAATGTCATAGCTGATTTTTCGCACGTACTCAAATGCGAGATGGTTTGCTACCTACTCCGGTTGAGGCGGAGCTTGCACTCGGGTGTCCAGGTCAAGTAATGCCTCATTGTTAATGGTGTTATTGAAGGTGGCGATTTCCGCTGAGATAGCTCCATCAGAAATAAACCAACTGCAGTCGTTTTTTTTGGACACTAAAGAAAGAAGGTTTTTTACTCTATGTTGCAATGGACAATCACCCATTCTCAGGTTTGCAAAATTTTGTTGTCCATCTCCAAAATGCTCAACAGTTTCAAGCATTCGCACTTATACTTCTATTCACTTCACATCAATTTACGACCTCATTCATATTCGATGTTCATATTTTAAAGTTATATGCAATTATTTTGTTATTTTCCGATTTCTGTAACTAAAAGCAATTTGATCATATGTTTTGATTTTTGTAGGTTGCCGTCAATATAAAGATAATTTATTCTATGTGTATTGTTGATCTTACATTATTTTCCATTCAGTTATGTATTCTATGGTCAATCTATAATGGTTTTCTCGTCTTTATACACATTATATATCATTATCTTTTAATCTTGTTCTCTAACATTGGTAGTTCTTTTAGCCCGAAGTTATAACATATGCTTAATAAATGAACGATTACAATAGTCACGCTGATAATAAATTTTGGCATTCTGTTGTGTCTTACATTTTATTGTTAATGACAATATAAAATTCCTTCTGAAGCTGTGGTTTCATTTCAGTATATTTTATTCACTTCATTGATATTTAAATATTTCTGAGACTGCATTTCGTCTAATTCTCAACTTCATTTATTACTATGTCTAGTATGGTTTTAGTATTCTTGATAAAATGTCCACAGTTTATATATGGCCTGACGCATTTGTTTTCATCCCATGGCAATAGTTTTTGTATATAACCTGTATTGAGACACATGCAGTTTATAAATACAGGTCATATACAAAACACCATTGTGTTTTTCCCCATCTGTGTTAAATCCAGAATAGTATGCAATATAAAATGATACTCAAAATGATTAAGCTTTAGACAGAAATATATTGTGAAATGGAGTCCAGTGTGGACATAATTTCTAGAATCCCATCTGTTTGTATCTGCAAACATTTGAGATCTGTCCGCGGCTTCCGCAGATTATCCTCATAATATTGGTTCATATTTACTCATAGCTATTATTTTCCATACTCTTTGGTTAACGTAATATAAACTTTTGTTACTTCATCTATCTTGTGCTTAAACACACCCATTTCCTTCTATCACGTTCTCGTTTGGCTATGTCGATTATCGTTTCAGTCATTCGGATATTTATCATTTATCTTTATGTTCTTGCACGTAGATTATTTGGGTTTTGATGTACATAATCGGTCTATTCAAGCTGGTGTAGCCACCATTATAATTAATAGAATAGGTGCTACATATATCATTTTATACCACTGTCACTATAGATGCTCGAGTTACTTTTAATTATGGTAGACAGAATTATTGTTGTCTATGAATGGTAAAGTTTCAGACTTCGAAGATAGCGTCATAGGCTCATATCCAACACGCCTCCATAGAAAATGAGATTCATTATATTTTAACTGTCGCACTGCACGCTTTCCATAACTACTGCGGCTTGTAGGCCACAACTGTGGCGATACTTTGTACCAGGACAGAATGCCATTACTTGTAGGAGTGAGGAATTTCGCTCGTCACTGGCAATCTTGTTTCTTTAATAAACGACCTCAGAACTTCCACGCACTCCACGGATATAGGGAAAAACATTATATCAAAAAGCCGTTACCGTTTCGTGCCAAAGCCCAAAATCTCAAGCGTTCGTGATATTCTGATTTTTCCTTTCTGCATTAATTTTGGAGGGACTCGTCGCGCAGGAAACCAATAAATGAGTAAAATACACTGGAATGAAACAACAGCTTCACAAAGAAATTTATATTGACATTAACAATAATATATAAAACGGAGCAGAATACCATTTGAATGGTTGTTGTAGGTGGTATATTTGACTAATTTTTGGTGAAACAACATCCTGTATTTTGCTTAACTAAAGTTATTATGATTAGCTGTGTATATGTATTGAATAATATGCAATGATTTATGCTTAATTTGGGTGTTACTTTAGGTTTTGGTTTAGCTATTTTAGGTGTTTGACTTGTAAATGTAATATACGAATATTCGTGCTCTATGCTCTAAATTTTCACATTTTTTTATGTTTGTTTCCTCTTCGTTGTTTCAATGTAGATCCTGCTTAGTGGTTGAATGTTTACGTTTGGCTCGGATTACTTGTCATTTACATGTATAGGAGTATAGTCCAATAATTTCGCTTCTAATGAAGAGCATGTTACGTAAAAATATATTCCATTCTTATTTCTGATTCATTTATGTTTCTCTGGATTTCATTGCGAAATATATTGAGAAATATTGTCAATTTAATTAAGTTTTCATCCTATTTTCGAGTAGTGGTATATTTATCTGGAAACTTGATATTTAGAATGAGTCATTTTTTATGTTTGATTTATATTCGTAATAACTATGGGCTAACTGACTTAGATATTTTTTGAACGGTCATCTGCGTAGTAAATGCGACTAAGTAACTAGTATTGCTAAAGAATCGAAGGTGAAGTGCGATGTAATCAGGTCTAAACAGTGTTTACTTCCCTTTACTTATTTGTGTTGCTTAACCAAAAGGGGCTTCACGGATTACATTTCAATTACAAATTGCGAATATTGTATGTTTGATAATATATCGTAGTTGTGTTATATATGTATTAATCACTTCTATGTTGTTTTTCCATTGTTTATTGCCAGACACATTTACTGCTTCTCGCAAGATTACAAAATGGTGTCTTGCTCGTCCCTAAAGTTTCTTTTATAATTGCTAGGAAGACCATTTAATTGTGTACACACGTACACACATTGACAAACATTAAGGGACACATACACACAGACACGGACAGATACACACAAACACGGCGGGAGCACACACACGCGCACACTCACACACAGAAAAAGAAGCACACGTAAAGACAGGCAACGGCACACCCCAAAAATGTGTACTTTGCGGATGACATTAAAACTATTATTATTATTATTATTATTATTATTATTATTATTATTATTATTATTATTATTATTATTCAGTAGTTTTATTTTTATAGCGTGCTATCACTTCACTACCGAGCGCAGCTCTGTGTGCGTTGGGTGTGTTTTGTGATTTGTCGTGATGCTCTGATGGTTATTGTATGGAAAGTGTTCTGCGTATGATGTGTGCAGTGCCTAGTAGTGCAATTTTCTGTATGTTATATGTGTTTGTAAGTCCTGGTGTTTTTGTTATGTATTTGTCTGAATATTTTGTCTGAATATCATTATTATTATTATTATTATTTTTATTATTATTATTATTATTATTATTATTATTATTATTATTATTATTATTATTATTATTATTATTATTATTATTATTGTTATTATTATTATTATTATTATAAGTATTAGTTTTATTATTGCGGTGGCGCAATGGCCCATTAGGAGTACACGTGTCTATCCTCTCTGTCGCTCTCTATCCCTTTCTCCTCTGCCAGCTGCTGACACGTGCTCCGTGCCAGTTCTACTTCATTCTCTCTTTCTCGCTGGCAGACTAACAGTGCGATCACAAAAATGTTTCTTTGTCTAGCTATTTACTGTTGTCCATATCCTTCAGAATATTTTCTCGCCTTTTGGCTGCAAACCTGTATTTTACTCGTTTCGCCTTTGTCCAATGTCTTAAATTACATTCTTTTTTTTTTTACCTTTCGTATGTCCACTCAGTCCCGTTTTCTTTGCTTGACGCACATTCTTGGTGTCTTTGCAGGCACCGCCAAGATGGGAAAACCTTCAGCTTCATCATTAAAGATGCGAAACTAATTATTACCAATCTGGTTGGTAAATTATGATGAATTAGGGAACCCGTGTGTCATATACGTATACGCTTTTTATCTGTCGTTGTCTATTTATAATACATTGTTTCATATATATCTGTGTATGTGTGTGAGTCTGTGTGTACATGAGTTTATGTGTGTGTGTGTGTGCGTGTGCGTGTATTGTGTGTGTGTGTAAAATATAAGTGAGATTCAGTTGGATCAAGTACATCATTTGAAAAAAAAACGTTCTCGTCAGATGACTTCGAAAATAAAGGATAGCTCT
>NC_043008.1:7971798-7991798 GCF_006345805.1 Octopus sinensis
GGCAACTTTCATTGTGATAGTGCAAATGAAAGGTTTAAATACCACCCGGCATAAAGAGTACCTGAAGGCATAAAGAAAGATTAGTGAAGGCTTGAGTATGGTTCAACATAAACTGATTACACATGGAGTGGCCTAGGGCTAAACATAACTAGCAACAACATAATTGAATTATTTTATTTCAGTTCATGCATGATACCAATGGACTTTTATCTTCTTATCTATTTTTCAGTGTACAGCTAATTGCTTAGTGGACAGGTTACATGTCTCTTTTGAGGTGACAGTGTGGAGCGAATGTTTTATATTCGGAAACTAATCAGCCTCAAGGCAGAAACAAACTGAAAATACTTGCCACAAAATTTATCTGCATGAAATATAAAAGAAACAACTAAAGAAATCGGTGTTTATTAGAAGAAATCTAGATATTTCTCTCCGATCGAAGAAACGTGAATGTAGATTGAGAGCCGTTGAACAAATTTGCAACGTAAACCGGCTTCATTAATATAGAAAATATGTTCAATTATTAATTGCGTAATTATAAGTTCCTTCGAGTTTTAGTTAAAAAAATTGCGTTCTATAATTCTTTGATGTGTGATCGGCCTAAAATTAGCTGCATCTCATGTATTGGCAAAATGCATATTATTTGCATTGAACCTCATAAGAACATAAAAATGAAATTTAAGGCTAAACATTAAACAAAAGAAATTAGAATGAGCTATTAGGAAAAGGATCAGAATATCGAACAGCTAGCAATTAAGGGCATTTTACAAGCGAACTACTTGCAGAAAATAAAACAAAAATATTATCGCTCGTAATTTTTGGATTAGCATTGAGAATCAAATATTTGTTTTAATGTCGTAAATTAAAGATCTAATTAGTGTGGGTGAATAATCGTTATGCAACGTAATGTATTTAGTATTTTTCCATATTGGGTTTTAAATATTTTGCTTTTCTTCGATTGGCGACATATAAAGGAAATAAATGTTATTAATTTCAATACGGAACATCTTTAGATCTTCAAATCGAACTACCAAATTATAATTGGTTTCGGTATTATTGTTGTGCAATCAAGCTAATTTTACTGTTGTGAAACGGTATTTCCCCATTTAGTCATTTATTTAATTTTGAATGGCTAAAAATTTCTATAACGGCGAAAACAGTGAAAACTATGTACAATCAGACAGTTTTCACAGAGAGGAAGGGAGAGAGAGAGAGGGAGAGAGAAAAATAGAGAGGCACAGACTGAGACAGAGAGAGGAAGGGAGAAACAAAATACTAACATACGCATATACTTAAATATATGCTTCTACACAAATATCACACGGAAATATATACACACTCATAAATATATGTATGCATGCATATCTTGCTATATGTGTGTGTATGTGTGTGTGTGTGTGTTTATATACAAGAAAGTACGGTGGAGAGAGACAAGAGGATGGAAATATTTAAGTAAATATGTTTTCGTTCATTTGTGTATGAACAAGTTTCCGTTTCTTTATGACTCTTAGACATTCATAGCCTTTACCAAATATTTTCTAGTAATTTGTAAAGGAACGTCAGTGAATAACTGGATTATAAGAATTAAGCTATATATAGTGAAATTCGTTTCCTTTTATTACCATATCAATAGAGTCCAGATATATAAAGAACTCTAACTCAAGATATTTACTTGACATGCAGTGCACAAACATTTTCATTATTCAATATTGTAGCGTACTTTTAGGTGTATATAATACCCTCATTACACACGGCTTCCACATAGGACTTTCCTTCTGCAGATTCATATTCTCGCAAAATTAACGGATTCCTCCACACAAAAGTTCATTCATAGCATCACACACGCAACCACACACAAAAACTCTTAGATATATATAGTCATTTATAAATATATACATACGTGGATGTAGATATATACATTTATAGATGATATATTTGCATATAAGTGTAAATATGTTTAATAAGTCTTCTTCAAGCGCTTAATACTGAGATGGGTTTTACAACATTTTAGCAGGAATTTCTGACCCAATTTGCTCTTGTAATTCTTCAATATCTTATTGTGTGAATCTGACAAAAACATTAATATATTTGAGTAGTCTTCATATACCTATAGAAGACTCCAAATTATGACATCTCATATGGTCTGTTTTTCAAAGGAATAATTGTGGTGTTGACAAAATGTTTTGGGGTAAGATTAGAATACGCCTAAAGAATACTCCTTTACCAGTGTAATCACTTCATAAGATATTCTATGCTCTTAAGAGAAGCGTGGTGTTCGTAGCGCCATGGCGGTCTTGCACATCCTTCCTAGTCCTGGTTTCGAATCCAGCAAATGTTATGAAAAGTAAACACTCTCAAATGAGATCAAACTTATTGACCTCAAAAAAGCTGATTTCCAGAATTGGGAGGTTTGTTCAAATTACTCAGTTTGCATTCTTTGTGTGGAAAAACATCTTTCTTACTGCTAATTACGTAAAGGTCCATTTTAGATAATACGTTCTCAGTTTCCCAGCTTCATATGAAAGCTGAGCACCAGCAACCCAAGCATTACGGATGACCAAATGCAAGCTTGTTACAGCTCAACTGACTTAATCGTAATATGGTTGTATTTATTCATCTCCCGATTAATAGTTTCTGAACTATTTACTTTATTTTGTGTGAAAGTATGGATTCGCTCATGTATAAAATTTACTGCGCACTTCTGCCTCTTGCTCGAATATATCCTTGTATTCATAACGATGTCTAATGAATTCTAGCGTTTACTAGCGAATACATTATGAGTTTCCTGCATAGGTTGTGTAAACAAACACATACGTACACACATCGCATATATTCTAATGCTTCATACTTCATAGCCTTCATGATAATTAATTAACTTTCGCTACATTTCCATTTTAATAGTTTTGCACAAAAATTTTAATTATGGCCTTCAGGATTGTTTAGTTATAATTCCTTTTTTAAAATTTACATTGACATCTTTAAGTAGTGGACACAAGACCCTAGGTTTTGGGCGCAGGAAAGTATGCCCATATGGTTACATTTTCGAAATCAAGATTTTTCATAACCATGGCGGCCTCACTAAATTGTTCCCTAGCAGCTCAATATGTCATGAAACAAATACATGCCATTTGACTGCTTTCCATATAAGGTGGTACGGAGCCTCTTTGAGTCAGCGAAGCATACGTTCGGTGAGTAACCAATTATTACTAATGTGCAATTATATCAGACCTCTGTTATCACGTGAAGTGTATAATTATTCATTTTCTGACATCACCACGCAGAAACTCCAACCTCATTACTTTAACATAAATAGCGGACAGTTTTCTTCTGTCAAGTATTTGAGTTCGAACAAAGTATATTTTGAACAAGATTGATTGTATGTATATTTTTCTCGCCTGTCTACGCCACTGGTGAGCTATTTTAAGTGCCACTTCGGGCTGAAGTTGCAGGCAGACCTGAAAAGATATTGCGCCTAGGGTTTCTGCTAGAATGTGTCTGCGAGTGACAGGAATATATTGTGTGAAATGACTTTATTAGCAGAATTGCTGAGAGAGAGAGAGAGAGAGAGAGAGAGAGAGAAATGAAAACAGTATTAGAGAGCAATTGCGTTTGGAAATGAGGATAAACCTAGATCATTGTTATTCAACGCAGAATGTCGATGGCTGGGCGCTTACTGGAAATTCCTACTGTATTGTTTTATTTGTATTCAGTCGTTTCCCTGAGTGTTTACATCTCAAAATTAATTCTGCGAAAATATTTGTCATTTTTATATTTGTTCTTATCAGTTCCCTACTTTGTAAGTGTTGTGGCAAAGCAAAACGTTACTAAAACTATCAATTATTATTATATGGCCTTGAGTGCTTGCCTATAAACAACTACGAGTACGACGGTTCCATTCTAAGAATACTTAATAAGTATATTTTTCAGTGAATCTGGAAGAGAATCGACTTATATGAATATACACTGTGTCACTGAAGGGTTAAAACGATTCGGTAGATCAGATGTTTAGCCATGACTTCATTTTAAACATGCCATTCATAGTTGAAAGTACTCTGAGATATTCTCAACATAATGGCAGTATCCGTACTTCAGGTCAATAACATAAGGAAGTAATCCACCTAACAACGGTTATTACCAAATTTCACTGCTAAATACGTTAACAGAAAGGACAAAAATATACTGCGTTTGATTTCTTTATTAGCCACAAGGGATCAAAATAGAGGGGACAAACAAACAGACAGGACACTACAGAGGGGACAATACATAGAACGAATATGAATGAGATTATTATATAACAATGAGGTTATGAATGGCTGCATGCACACCTCATCCCATGCAGTACTTATTTCTTTACTACCCACAAGGGGCTAAACACAGAGAAGACAACTAATGACAGACAAACGGATTAAGTCGATTATATCGACCCCAGTGCGTAACTGGTACTTAATTTAATCGACCCCTAAAGGATGAACGGCAAAGTCGACCTCAACGGAATCCCATGCAGTACCATTAATCCTTTTTTACAGTCCATTTTTAACATGTATTTACATAACAATTACTTATCGAGTTACATACCATTGCAAGTATTTGAACCGTTGTATACATTCTCTGAAATTGTTCTTCTATTTTTCAATATTTTTTAAACATAACAAAAGTAACATACTTATGTTCTTTTTAGTAGTATTTCCTTAATGGTTCAATTTCTAACAAATCCACTACTGGTGGCAATTCTTTGAAGTCCACCCTTACTCCTGGTGGGTCAATACTATCTAAAATATACTACGTTTACTACCATCAATACAATAGAAACAAATGTATTTTGCAACTAATATGAGTGTTGAAGACATCTATCAAATAAGTCAACCCAAAAACAAGAAAAAGAAAAAGGAAAAAAAAAAAGAAATGCATGAGGTATATCGGAAAAGTTCATTTTCCTGTGAAGTATCAATTTTGTAAAAGATAAAAGGAGAGTCAGAGAGATTTTTCATACACTTCATTAAGGAAGCCGAAAGTTTTATGAATCGACTTGCCATATGATCTGTGTTCAATTGGCAGGGTTTCAGTTTATAACATGACCGAGTAGACAGAGTGCGAAGATGAGTATAAAATGCAGGCAATGTTGGAGTCTCACAAACCTGTGCGCATTCTTAAGATACAACAGACAAGCAGCGAATACGAAACCGTAAAAGCTTCCTACCCTTCGTCAGCGTTACAGATTTTTTATCTGCAAATACAGATAATATAAAATTTCGGTGAATATTTTGCATTCCTACTGTGAAGATCTTAGCAACTCAAATTTTACTAATTTCCGAAGACAAAATAGAGACTAGAATTCGACCACCTCAAGAGAATGGAATGTGCTGTTTCAGATAAAAGCAAATTTGTATCTCCTTACTTGAGAAACTAAAAACAAATCGAGAAACAATCTAACTCATTTGAAAAATGGCCTCGAAGAAAGGGGATTGTGTTGCCAATTGTTTGCTTGAACTATAATAGCAATGTGTGTAATAGGAAATGTACCTGGGAACAAATTTAAAGGTGAGGCAGAATATTTAGTCAAACACCTGCACACAGACTTTGTTGTAAATAGAAAAGAAACACAAGAGTCAAAGCGAGAGACATTAATGACTGCATTAATTATTAATTCGTGTTATCTTTGTACCATAGTAGCTGCATCTTGTGAACACTGAGGCGACATTTGATCGTGTATACGTGGAGATATATATGGATGCTCATGATATCGGAAAACCACAAAACTCTCGTTAAACTGTATCCTTTTTTGGACTACAGATGAAATCAATTAGCGTTGTGCTGCATCGGAGAAACATCATTCATTAAACATATGGCAGAGAGAGATATGATTGAAGCTGATGTCGCTAAAGATAACAAGCGAATAAAAGACACAGGTGGCAAGGAGCAGTTTTATTATTTGGTTTCAGTAGGTGGCTGTTTCCTTTATGTATTCAGTTAAGCACGTTACTGATACGACGGTATCTATGGTGAAAGCAAGGTTTACCGTCTACAGCTACTTCCACTACAATCAATAGCAAGTTCGACCTGATTCAGCCCCAACAAAACGAACGTTCAAATTCTGCAGCTGTCTTCACTCTATCACTATGCTTGCATGAAGTGGAAGATAATCACAAATATCACACATACACACTCGCTCACACAGACACACACGCACACACACATGCATATACATATATATAGTTATGCGCGCGTGGGCGTGTCTGTATACACTATATTTACAGGGGTTGGACAAAATCATAATTTTGAAATATCTATAAAATCGTCAAAAACCTCTTTAGTTTTATGTTTTTTTCACTTATTATTAGAGTTGCTTAATATGTTTTGCTGAAACTTGCTGTTACTTTTCAGATATCATCAGAAAAAGTAATTAAAATTCATTAAAATTACAGAGCTATCGGACTTTCCAAGAGGTCAAATTGTATGGCAGGCGCTAGCGTAAATAAAACAGCCGAAATGTTTGGTTTATCAAGGAATTCGGTTTTGAAAGTAATGATAGCCTTTGAGAAAGAGGAAAAAACCTCCTCGTCGAAACAAAAATCCGGGAGAAAACTAAAGCTTTCAGATAGGGACCGTCGGACTCTTACGCTAATCGTTAGAAAGGATCACATAAGTATAGCTCCCAAAATTACTGCAGAGCTTAATGAACACCACGGGAACCCAGTTTCCACAAAAACTGTTCGCCGGGAGCTGCACAAAACCGAATTTCACTAGAGGGCTGCAATCAGTCCCCTTCCTCCATTTGTTCTCCTGATGTATAGGCGATCAGTGTCTGCAGGGGGCTGCTTAACTCCATGCATCATTAGGAGCTTTCTTGACTTCCGGTCCATCTCCTTTAGCTCCCCTTCTGTCCAATTCAGGATTCTAGACCTATGCCGAACTACTGCGAATGCACGTGAGGTTACTGTCGAATTGTTTCCGATATTTAGCTTTGAAGCCAATATTTTTCTCACTCGCCGCAGGTAATCTTTTCATCTTTTCACTCGTGGTGTTTGATTCCATCTGCTTCAAGTATTCGCAGGTATTATTATTATTATTTTTATTATTATTATTATTATATTATTATTATTATTATTATTATTTTTATTATTATTATTATTATTATTATTATTTTTATTATTATTATTATTATTATTATTATTATTAAAATTATTTCCTGCTTTCTTCAAATTTTCCTCCGTTTCTCGCCGAGTGTTTCCCATACACCTAGGGCAGAGAAATGCATTGTATGCATTCCCAGATTACACGTGCAAATTCACAGATAAAATATGTATTTAAAAATTAATAAATAAATGAATTCATGGATGGATGTTATTTTCACAGAGATAGTGCTCTTCTCAGTACCTGAGCCGTTCCAGTTAATACGATTTTTTGCCCTTCCTGTAGGGATGGTGAGCCTGGAATCATTTTCAAATAGGTTTCAGAACCTTTTTTATCATTCCTAGAGATCCTACAATCACTGGTACTGTAGTCGCCTTGAGATGCCACATTTCTTTCAATTTCTATTAACAGGTCTTTATATTTACTAATCTTGTCAAATTCTTTCGCCGCTATATTGTGATCACAGGGAATACTCATGTCAATTAATAAACATTATTATTATTATTATTATTATTATTATTTTATGTTTGGCTTTTGCTTTGTATTTGTACAAGTTCACTCCAAGCCTCATTATTATTATTATCATTATCATTATTTTTTTAATAATTTTGTTGTTTTTAGCTTTTGCTCCAGCTATAACTTTGATGCTGTAAAATGAGGTATTTTTCATCCATTTTCTTTTTAAGCTTTCACTCTACCTGATTGTTAACATTTCATTTAATAACTCATTTCCTCTTTTTAAACAATCCTCTCCATTATCGACCATACAAAAGTGACAAACCGCAATAATTTGTCACACATTTTCGATAATTACGAGGTTATTTGACTCACTTAAACAAAAGTAACAATCATTCACATATTCTTCGTGTATTTCATTCAATCAAAAGAAACAAGAAAAACATTTAAACTCTTTAGATTCACCAAGTCAGATGTTGCAGTAGTGAACATTTTGAATGTTTTTCTTTTCTGGTCTAGTTTTTATGAATATCAATGTAATTAAGTGATTTTATTCAAAGAAAAGAAATAGTTTTATTTGGGGTACTAACGAATGTAAAGAATCTTTTATCAGCTACAAAGAATGTTTACAAGCAGGAAAATATATTTACAAGATAATGACGATAACATTGATAGCAGAAATCTCGGAACACATATAATTGTTATCGAGAGGATTATCTTTGCACTGAATTTGTTAATTAGACATATTTGCCGTAAATAGAAAAATACTTTTAAATCGTCAGGGGCATATCTCAATTTCTATTCGTTATTCTCTCTGTATGAATTAAAAGTAGGATAAAAATAAATGAAAATAGAACAATGAACAAAGTATAGGGTAAGACAACGATATCTGCAAACAAAATACAAGTGTAAATAATGTAATTAAATGCGACATTATACATCTGTCAAACTAGGAGAGAAGAATATACATGACCTAGAAATGAAGTGAATAAGCAGGATGAAGAGATACAACACACTTACAGAGCGCAAATAAAGTTATCCCATAGAAATAGTGCTAACTACACACTTTACGGTTTGAGGAATTTATCAAATATTTCCTTTTCCCGTTAAGTTGAGTAAATCTTGGAAGCTTCTTTGTGTGAGAATATTCTAAGAAATTTAACAATATTTTATTCCTTTTGTTTGAAAGTGGTTGTGTCTATTGATATTGTATCCTTATTGCCGTTGTTTATACCCCATCGTGTTTCCTTCTGGACGGTAACTAGAGCTAGAATCTATAGATTTTGTTTGCTTTAAGAAGAGAACGTACTGTCAGACAAAACTGAAACCTAGTTTTAATAGGTCAATGACTACATGAGGCTACCTCGTTGGTTTGTAGTATGAAGCTGCCTTTATATTAACAATTACATATAGTATAAATCACAGCGTTCCCAAATCAAAGGATCGATACATTTCCGAACTTCTACAATATTTTGAACGTCATTAATTAATGTGTGATGTTTTTACCATTCAGCTAGATTCTACAAAAGAATATTATTCTCATTCAGAACGACTGTATACATAAAACATTTGCGTCATAGAGACATATATTATTTTATTGTATGCAATGCGTTCATGTGTCTCTTTATGAAATTACCATATTTTCTTTGAATTATTATTTTCTAAGGAGACGACTAGCCGTATGTAGAGAAAACGAGCTTAGTTCTTATGCTTCCAAATATATTTCGTAACTTTTCGTGTATGGTTTATTTACAACATCATTATATAATAATAACTATAATATAATAATAATAATAATAATAATAATAATAATAATAATAATAATCACATTTCACTCCTCTAGAACTTCACCATTCAAACTGACAGAAAGATAGATGCGAATAGGCCAGACATCATATTGAAAGACTTCAGACAAAAATCATGCCACCCCATTGATATGACTATCCTAATCGATATAAACGTATCTGTCAAGACATACCAGATTCTGAGCATATATAAAGATCTGGAAATAGAAATTAGCAAAATGTAGAACCTGAAAACTAAGACAATACCTGTTGTCATAGGTGCTCTGGGAATGATAGCAAAAAGAGCTGATTGCTACCTAGCTCAGATACGAGTTTCATCATGACAATGTGCGACCCCACACTGAAAAGACCACATCACAGAAGATCGAAGAGCTTGGTTGGGAAAAAATTTAAATATTAGTAATAATCCATTAGCCCACTTTCCAAAATATATGGATTTGCATATATACTGCACCTGATGAATGTCGCTGTTCTTCATATTATAATAATAATAAAAATAATAAACCTATCAACATACAGACGGATAGTTACATAGGTTATAACAACAGACAAGCATACATACGCAAATGGAGACTGACACACATGACCATATACGCACATGCACTTTACTCCACACAAGGACACATATGAAGACATGGATCTACACATATAGAGATGCACATCCATTCATACATACACACATGGTACATAGTTGCATAACACACACACATGCACACGCGAAAAAAAACGCAGTGTAAATAACGAACAGAGTCAAGACTATTGAAAAGGTTGCAAGACGCAACGAAAATTTTAGGAAAATAAAAATAAATAACTGGGAATTTTACCGGTGAGTGTTATATTATAAGGCCCAAAAAGAAAATGACTCTCCACACACAGTAGAATATGCTTTAACACACGAATTCATATAAAGAGTCTTGCAAACCAAATCCAAAAACGAAAAGTAAAAATAATAATATTAATAATAATAATAATAATAATTATTATTATTATTATTATTATTATTATTATTAATTGTAATGGCTTGTTACTAATATTTGGCTGTTACTTCATGCACTGACTATGGAATATAACAGCCAGGATCCTGGAACATTTTAACAGAAATCACTTCAACGGATGCACGAAAGATTCTGAAATTACAACAGTAATGCTATCCACTTGTAACTTTACACTTGTAACTTTGCTGCTTTTCCGATTTTGTTTGTACCAAAATTTTCTGAAACTTTCTGAATTGCTTTTCTACCATTTTAGGTTTCGAATCTTTCTCGAAAAACTTTATTTAATAAATAATTATTTGTTACTCCATTCTGCATTACTGTCCTTCACTAATCTCAGATAACCGATTGATATTAATTTTTCCTGGACATTTCCAGAATGTTTGCATTTATA
This sequence comes from Octopus sinensis, assembly GCF_006345805.1. Taxonomy (NCBI): domain Eukaryota; kingdom Metazoa; phylum Mollusca; class Cephalopoda; order Octopoda; family Octopodidae; genus Octopus; species Octopus sinensis. Next base: position 7,982,574 of record NC_043008.1, read on the forward strand.
TATTTCTCTATAATTTAGGACATTTTTACTTCGATTTTTCAGGATTAAAGAAATTAACGTTAATTTAAGTATTGACAATATATGCAATATATATACGATTAAAAAATGAAAGTATGTTAAACAGATTGCGAAAATGAACAATAGTAATCAACGCTTAATACGATTTTCTATTTCTCTGTAAGTTTATGGTGGGAGGAATGCTTCTGGATATGCTTCTGTCTTTTTTCTCACGTCATCAATGAAGTATGGCTGCCGCCTGATTGATGGAGTAGGAAAGAAAAGATCAACAAAGAATTTATTAAAAAATGTAAATTTTATGTAGAAGGAGACAATGTTTCTTTTAAAATTGGACAGTTCTGTGGAAAACAATAGATACGTGTGTGTTATCATGTTTTATGCATGGAGCACATATAGGTTGTACGAAAATGAAGTATGTTGGGAAAATAAAAAGAAAGAATTGGCGACTAGTATTATGTATTAGCTTTCTTTCAAGTACAAGAGACAATTCTGTTTCTAATTATCTTCAGCGACCTTACAGAGTTTGCTGTTTTTGATCTGTTGCTATTATATCTGATCATAGTACGTTTATGATATCGTTAATTTCCGCAGAGACGGTAGCAGACGATGCCACAATGGCGACCACGACTGTTAACGCTGTATTCCTCAAAAGCACCCTTTTGCCGAGTAGCATGACTACAAGCACCAGAACAAAAACGTTATCCGCTATCGTTACCACCGCTACCAATAAATCCACTGCAGCATCCAAAGACCACTGCCATTCCTAATACAACCAATGCAACCGTTGGTACCACCATGTCCTCTACCACAACAGCTTCCACTAACACCAACAACAGCGCCCACCATAACCACCACTATTCTCTGCATTAAATTAATACCAGACACATAAAGTTAATCGAATTTTTAAAAGTTTGGCATTTACAAAAAATGGATCGTTTTAAACAAAGAAAGTGATTGATATATTAAATGGAAGTGTGTGCTGATAGTTACTTAAGTGTCAGTTCATTGGGTAATAACTCGTTCATGTTACCAAGTGTAAATAGAATTGTGTTGTGAGCGTTTGGAAAGGGATAAATTCCACGAGACGCGTATATCGATAGAGAACGAAAGTTTCCTTCATTTTCCAACATACCTGAACCAGCAACTGTCAAAAACTGATGGATATGCCATCAGAAATAGTCATATGCTGGATGGTGATGGTGATCATCGGAGGAGATAAGGAAGACATAGAATCTCGCTCTCGCTCTCTCTCTCTCTCTCTCTCTCGAATGAGATACGTCTAGGATATATCCAAAAACAAAGGTATGTTAGAAAACATCTCCGAAAATACAGTAAAATGCACACTGAGATAAGGACGGAGAGGAAATGAAAAACATGGAGCATATGAGCACTTAGGAATTAAACGAAATACGATATACAATTAAACTGGGGAATTTCAAAGCATTCTTCGCTTGAAGGTCCTGATAGGGAGTCATAAAATTTTACTGGATGTGTTCCCAAGAGATGTCGGAATCTCGAAGTGGGAGTTCCTTCCACCATCATTCTCTGCGGAATAAGATCTTTGGAATAAAACTTCAAAAACCAAAAGAATATTTTGTCAACTCAGATGAAAGGTATATACCGAAATTTCTATTTTCTTCTCCGATAAACACGGTCGCAGTGTGATTATGAAATATAAATTACGTGCAACCAAGTGGCTGGAAATAGTGTCATTTGTATAACGACTTCAGATTATTAGATATATGCACAGCATTCTTCTAATAAACTCCGATTTTCAGCTCTATCGCTTACAGCGTAAAATTACGTAGAGATGAACACATCTTTCTATGCAACAGATTCTATTACGATAGCAGTACTGATTTGCAAATATCTGGATACCGAGATATCATTTTCGTAGCCTTAGATGGTAATTTGTTTATCCGGAAGGTGAAGATTAGCAAAGCCACATCTACGCTAATAATCGTTCATTCGCTCATCTCTGTGGTTTTACATTTCGATTAGTCAGTATTGCTGGTGGGCAACGGAAATGGCGTCATAATGCAGTCATATAGTATTCTTTGCCGTTGTTCACGCGGGATCAGTTTGTTTTCCAGGAGTAAGTATAAACTCTAAATCATATTTTCTTGTTGCAGATATTCTTGTCTTTTCACATTTAGCGACTTTTCTTTACTCTTTCTCGGCAAAATCAAACTTTTGTTTCAGAAATGTTTCATTTTCTTCGCCACACTGATCTGAAAAAAATATTCAAATCAGATGATCTATATTATTTTCGTTATCAAAAAGCGAAGATTTCTTTGCTTCCTGAGCACAATCTTTGATTGTGGGGCATCCATAATTTAGTCCGAAAACGCAGAGATGAGGTACTATTGGTGCGTTTAATTCTGTTTATATAATCATGCATGATTACATAGAATTTAAAATAGAACAATGACAAACTTGATAACAAGTTTATCTTCACATGTCTCGAACTGTTTTGGCGTGACTATTCATTACGCTTGCTCTTTTAGCAGAGCGGAAATAACGAGTAAAGTTAGTAATATTCAGGAAATATATTCAATGAATTAGAACATATTATTGAACATCAGTATTATAGATTTTGTTATATAGCAAATCTTAAAACACGACAAGTATAAAGAATGACTAAGTGGGAAAATACCATGGAAAAGGCAGTGCAATCTAAGCATACTTAATTTCCCTACAATAACAGCTGAACAAGGAGGTAATTTGTTCAGCTTCATACAAAGTTGAGAGCTTATAACGAACTTACAGACCGTTGTCATTCTGTTTATCTAATCAACGTCTTTGAATCATAATATACATTGTAAAATAATGATTTCGTTGTAAAGTAGTCGTCTTCTGAATCATAAGGGAGTAACGTATAGACCTTCCAGCGGCGATACCTAACATAAATTTGTCTTTTGGAACCATGCGAAATAAGATGTTTTGCTCCAAAATACATTTCCTTCGTATTTATTATTCTTATCAAATCTTCTAATTATATTTGTAAATGATATAACACAACTCACTCCCGTCACAAAAAAAAAAATTAATAAATTCCAATTGCAGACTGTATGGAAATTAGAACCTAGATATCCTGAAATTTCTGAAAAATCTACTATCACCACGAAAACAAATTTAATTATGCTTTACCAAAAATGTCTGTCATTTCTCTCAATACAAAAAATTCTCTCATTTTGTGCTGATGTGGATAAAATAAATCATAAGCTATTTCTAATTTGATATATAAAAAGCAATAAGTTTGAGAGAGTCTTCACTGATTTTGCTTTAATGAGTTAAATAAGGAGACTTGTTACAGCTATTTCATTTCGGGTGTAGTGCTGTCATTTCAAATAGGAGATAACTTCTACGAAAAACGATCCCAGATACACATTACGTTTTATATCAATGAATAACGATCACAATAGAAAGTTTGCAAGTTTATACTTTTGCGATTTTTCTCATTTCTCTCCACCTGTGTATATCATTTCATTTGCTTGGTATTTGCTGTCTGTCTTGTGATTAATTCCTACGCTGTGGCTTTTATATAAGTTCACCAACCTTTTCGAAGAGCTACATATCTAGGGCTACATTGAATATTTCATAATCATTGCGTGTTTGTACAATGTCCTATGTTCCCTGTACTGAACGAATACACACACACACATACATATATATATTTATATATATATATAAAGAGTATATGTATATATATATATATATATATATATATACACACACACACACACATATATATATATGTGTGTGTATGTGTGTGTGTGTATATATATATATATACATATACTCTTCTTTACTCTTTTACTTGTTTCAGTCATATGACTGCGGCCGTGCTGGAGCACCGCCTTTAATCGAGCAACTCGACGCCGGGACCTATTCTTTTGTAAGCCCAGTACTTATTCTATCGGTCTCTTTTGCCGAACCGCTAAGTAACGGGGACATAAACACACCAGCATCTGTTGTCAAGCAATGCTAGGGGGACATACATATACACACAAACACACACACGCATATATAAATATACATATATACGATGGGCTTCTTTGAGTTTCCGTCTACCAATTCCACTCACAAGGCTTTGGTCGGCCCCAGGCTATAGTAGAAGACACCCGCCCAAGGTGCCACGCAGTGGGACTGAACCCGGAACCATGTGGTTGGTAAGCAAGCTACTTACTACACAGCCACTCCTGCGCCTATATATATATATATATATATATATATATATATATATATACACATTATAATTCATCCTTGTAAAGGCTTGCTAGGCTCTATTTTCCTTCGTCATCGGTGTGTTTACATAATCTTCTAAGTTGCCCTCACAGCCTTCCCATTCGCGAATTCTTTTATTTATATTGTTTTAGTTTAGAAAAAAGTTATATATATTGTTATTTAAATAGATATAACATCAGGTATAGAAAATCGTATAATTTGAAATAAGAGAAAATGCACGATAATATTTTTCTAAGAATCCCGTAGAATATTATATTATGTACCTATATGCAAGTAAATGTAATAGAAAATTATAAATTTATTAAACTGTCTCTGATAGGATTCAACAGCATACATCATATGAATTGATAACTATCGTGAAACTTAAACTGTGTGAAATGTCATCAATTGCATAACCGCTTATGATCAGTACTAAAGAATATATATTTTGTAACATATTGTAAGTTATCACGCCCAGTACATCTGCACGCAGATTAAGTAGTTTTAATGAGAAAGTGTATGATAGTTATATGATACATATAAACACGATCGTATTGTAAAAATTTTATTGGAAAAAAAAGCTAAAATCATTCTTCAAAACGTGTTTTGCAAGGGTCACAAATAGTTTATTTGATATTTCAAACTAAACATAATTGTATTCTAATACACCACAATAGATATGGCGCCAGGACTTGATTACCAAATATTGTAATGCTATTTCAATTTCTTTTATTAGTGAAATTAAGACATAAATTTAATTCCCTAGAATATTAATTTATTTACATTAGAAAATATAATGAAAGTTCTCCATTTAACGAAAAGTAATGCGTCACATGTTTGATATTTCCTCGTATATTTGTCTCTCAAGTTCTCAAACAATTGTTCTATTTTTTTTAGTCTTTCAACGTAGATATACACGTGTGCGTTTATGGGTGCACACATAAACATATATATATATATATATATATATAAGAATGAATGTTTTTATATATAATGAACGTGAAATACAGGAAGGGACGAACACGGAACACAGACAAATCATTCGAAGCCTTCAATCTTCAGTCAGACACCGAATCATCATAGCAAATTTCGGCTGTTCAATTCTGATATTTGCTCCAACTCGGCCAGCCCCAAGAAAAAAAACTAAGCTGTAAGCATTATATTTCTTGGTAGAAGACAGGAATGTGAACGCACAAGACGGATGTAAATACAAGAGACGAAAACGAAATTGAAAACAGTAATGAATAAACAAAATATATATAACGGTGGTTGTCATACGACTTTAGACCAAATGAGACAAAAACAACAACATAGCAGCTGGCGTAGAAATAATTACCGTTTCGGTAGCGGGGACACATGTTGGTCGAGATACGATGGCCACAGAATGGTTAAGAAGCAGCAGGTTGCAGGAGAGAGAGAGAAAGAGAGACAGAGAGAGAGGGAATCAAAGAGGGTGGAAGGCAGGGGACAGAATCAGTGACCAAGAGAAAAGGAGAAAGAAGGGATTAAGGAGGATGGGAGGAAGAGGGGAGGAGGATGGGAGGAAGAGGGGGGAAGAATCGGAGGGCGCCAAAATAGTTTGGTGAAGAAGCAATGGCGGGTAGGAAAGACAGTATATATATATATATATATTATATATATATATATATATATATATATATATATGTATATATATATATATATATATATATGCATCAATAAGCATGCATGTGTGTATGTATGTATCGATGAAGAGACATTTATATATATTGAACACAAAGAAATAGTAATCGTGAATTTATATACGGTTTACAAGATGAATATATTCATATTTCAATATTACCCGGATAAAAGGCGGTGAGATGGCATGAATTTAGAACCTCGGACAAAATGGTTAGCTGCATTTCGTCCGTCTTTACGTTCTGAGTTGGAGTATAACCAAGGTCGACTTTACCAGTTAGTACTCTCTTCCGAAATTAATTTTGCTTTGTGTTAAAATTTGAAATCAATATTCTCAAGGCGAATAACGCGATCATTAACACACCTTTGACTAGCCAGCAGTATATGTCCTGTGAATGACACAATCAGATAAATTATTAATGGATTATCGTATTTCCTGTTATGTAACTTTTTATGCAGATTATACATAGCTAAAGTGATAATGCGGAGGGAAAATGTGCATTCTTAGTGTACCGAAAGCTTGATATGACTAGAAACTAGCCGAACACTTGCTTGTTTCTTTTGCAGCGTGTATATAAATATCACAGCTGCAACCATTCAAGTTTATTTTTCACAACGTTTTTAAATATTGTTTTGTTTTTCGTTCTTTTTAAGGCACATGCCAAAGATTAAGCGAATTCCATTATGTAGAAGCTTATCGAATGGCGTTAACAGAATAAAGTATCATGGATGCATATAAATTTCCTAGTTGCTTTAAATGAGACAAGAACCCAAGTTTATTCACGTGCAGCTCAGAAAGAAACAGGAAATATCCATAAAATAAAATTGAAACACTTACGCTTCAGGAAAAATATGTGATTTAACATAAAAGGCATTCACAGCAGAGGAAATGTTACGGTCATAATGCAAATTCAGTGGCACAGACACTAAAACTGCATGGCGAATGTGTAGAGAAAAATGGTTTACGAATAGATTTTAGCAAACAGAAATTTGCATCTTAAAACAAAATCAGTTAATTGAATTAGCTCAAATATGGCAGTGAAATTTCTTGAGGAAATCGAGTATATATGGATGTAATGAATGGTGTACGTAAGAAACACATAATGAATTGAACATTTTCACTTAACTGGTGAAAGGAAATAAAAACCCAATGGCATACACTATCGATTCACAAGCAAAAGTGAAATAAAGTTTAATGCACTAAAGTAAATTTGTCTTTGAATAACAGATGAGATTTTTCTTATAACAGCTTTATTAGTTATTACAAGTAAGTCTTAATTTATTTCAATTATTTCTTCTCTTTTAGTTTGCCGCTAACAAACGCCTCTAAAATTTTACATTCAATTATATGAAAAAAATATTCCCTGAAATTTCGTTGCGTGCATCATTCACATTATTGAATATAAATAATATATTTCTCTCACTGCAAATGACTTACATGAGACAAATTTTATTTAGTCACTTTGTTATTATCTATGGTGTAGCTCAGTAAAATTCGTCAATTGATTTTCCTTTTAGTAATATTCAATGGTTATTCCTGGTGGGTTTGTTGCAATTAACATATACAGTAACACTGATTAATTATTCAGGTAGCATGACTATTTGCTTTTTAAATGATCGCTGTAATATTTTTCTCCTATTAATTTACTGCGTTTTTAAATCTGATGAAAGATTGTTTAATCATCTTCTGGAAATATCCGTGTTCTTAAAAATTATTCAAATAAGTTAATTTGTATATTCATATCTATGGATTGTAGCTTACAAGAATATTTCCATTAGTTTTAGCTTGCTTTTCACTCTCTCCCAGTCTCTCTCACTCTCACTCTCTCTACCTGTATGCATATACATATATTTGTATGTATGTGTATGTATATATATATAATATATATATATATATATATATATATATTATATATATATATATATATGTATGTATGTATATATGTATGTATGTATATATGTATGTATGTATATATATATGCATGTATATGTATATATATGCATGTGTGTATATATATACCTATATATGTATCTCTGTCCACATACACATATATGCATGCATATATATATGTATATATATATATATATATATATATATATATATGCATATTACAAATTTGTGTAAATGTGTATAGAATAAGATAACAGTTGAATAAATTTATAACATGGTCTGGTTTTCACATTTTTTAAATTAAATATATTCATTTACAATGTTGAAGTGTATTAAACATTAAAGAAATATTTTGTAATATTCATACAGTTCAAGTGGCGCTTTCATACGTTTGTAGTAATCATCAGATTTCAGAATATATTTAACTGACATTCAGGTCTTGACAACTGTAGGAACATTACTGATATCTTCATTTTTATACCTCATAGAAGGCTCCAACAAGATGGATTTTCGAATGCTCTTTTGACCAATCCGCATGCAGCTTAATCGACTGTTTCTTGGGCGTACTTATATCACCGGCTTACGATTCGCCTTTAATTAGCGTACGGTTTATATGTAATTGTGTTATGAGTGATGAAACTTTGTTGGTTTCGATTGTTTTATTTCAGTTGGTCTTCTCCAAGGACCAAAGACCAACAATGGTCCTTGATATGAGGAGACCCATACCCATGATGAAAAAATGAGGAGAAACGGTGCACCCAGTTATAATACCTTTCTCAAGGTCTTGCCACCGAGTTGTAAAATTGGTTGTTCTCAAACGGAATTGGATACCTTCAAAATAACTGCTGATTATTTCCTTAATATGCAGCTCAATATGATAACAGTCATATATATATATAATATATATATATATATATATATATATATATATATATATATAATATATATATATTGGTGCTCCAGCATGACCACAGTCAAATGACTGAAACTAGTAAAAGGATAAAAGGAAAAGGAAGGATATATTTACTTTTGTATGCATGTAAGTATGTATGTATCCATGTATGTATGTATGTTTGTATGTAACTGATAGTTACTGATAAAGTGTATACGTTTTCCATTTTACTTGTTAAAAAGATACCATTCCTCGATCTCAATCCACATAACTGATTATATAATTCATTTAGCGTGACGAGTTTTGTCAAAACAATGTATCGCATGGATTATTTCCGAATACAAATCAGTAGTCGCTTTCTCAGAAATAAGAAATAAAACGTCTTTACTTACTTTCTATTGCAGTTTTATCGATTTCGGTTTCTAATCATATATATTTTTATTAATATTTAAAATTTACCGAGTGTTTCCATGAAATAAATTTCTACCTTCGTAAGTGTATAACTTTATAGATGACATTTGTCCTTCTTTCTTTATGT
>NC_043008.1:7996798-8036798 GCF_006345805.1 Octopus sinensis
ATTTGATTAGTTATATTCTCTCTTTTATGTTTGTCTATGTTTTAATTTATTTACACTACGCCGACTTTTTACATTATGGATACCGCCCTACATTTCAGTTTTTGAGTACTTTGTATTAATTCCCTTGCAGCTAGACCTCTGGTTATTAGCTCTAGTTTCGTTATTTACTTTCCAAGTACTGCACTTTCTAATCTCATGTTTGGATTATTATCGTTGCTCCCCTTGTTTTATTTCCCTTATTTCAGTTATTTCTCATTTTGATATATCTGTTAATAACGCGTATTTCATTACTCTTTGATATCAAATTACTATTTATGTTCTCGTTATTTATAATACCATACTGATGCAACATATTTAATCTCTTCGATTTCTGTGCTACAATAAATTGTGCCAGGTGTCTAGTATTAGAAAATGCTATTCTAATTTTGTATTTATAGGAAATAATGTTATATTTATCATTATTTGGAAAATATTTTCCTACTGCTAAATACAATAATTTCGGAATGCTCGAAGTAATTTGCTTATCTAAGGGAATAATATACCATTCCGTATTATCAAATACATTATTCTTAGAGAATTTCTTGATGTTCTTATTAAAAGTATTTATCCTATGTCTCTGGTTTTCATATTTGGTCTCTTTCTCCTCATATTTGCTTTTTTGGGATATGTGTATATATCTATATATATTATATATATATATATATATATTTTATATTAAATCAAAATAAGGGTTAGAACAATTCATAGTTGTGCTAAATTCTTCTTGAGAACAATTCTTAGTGTTTGAGACCATTGCGGATCTATTTTTAGCGTAAGAGCGTCCACATAGTGGATTCTCTCTCATATTTGCGTATTAATATAGGGAAGACGGAGGAAAACATTGCCAACGGTACACACGCGGTCACATTTTGAATATGAATATATATACATACATACATACATACATATATATATATATATTTTATATATATATTATATATATATATATATATATATATATATATATATATACATATATATGTATGTATGTATGTATATATATTCATATTCAAAATGTGAATATGAATATATATACATACATACATACATACATACATATATATATATATATATATAATATATATATATATATATATATATATATATATGTATGTATGTATGTATATATATTCATATTCAAAATGTGACCGCGTGTGTACCGTTGGCAATTTTTTTCCTCCGTCTTCCTTCTCTGGATCTTTCCTTTTCCTATGTTTCTTACGAAGAGCTCCGCTCGAAACGTAAAACCTTCCTCTTTCTTTCTCTCCTGAGCGTCCAATAATACTATATTTGTTCCACGTCCTCGCGTGTTGTGTTTTGTTTTCATGTTTGGATAAACTTTATATATATATATATATATATATAATATATATATATATATAATATATATATATGCATAAATATATTATATATATATTTATTTTATTTATTTTATTTTATCTAGTTTCAGCTCACGAGCTGTGGCCATGCTGGGGCACCGCCATATATAAAGATTTATATATATATAATATATATATAAAGAGAGAGAGAGAGAGAGAGAGAGAATATGCAATTATATACTGTACTATCAGTATCCTCCGGCGTTGCTCGGGTTTGTAAGGGAAATAACTATATAATCATTTTTAGAGGTGTAAAGTATAATAGCCATCTCAATATGGCTAACCACAAAGGGGAGGTGTTACTGTAGCTTTTTACGTTCTGAGATTTAATAATAAATGTTAGAGAGTTACTTCCCTTATATATGCCAAAAATGCATTAAAATGGGAAAAATTTATGGTAATTTTTTTTAAATCGTAGACTCATTGTAGACGCGCGCTAATACCCAGAAGGGCTTGATATGAATCACGACTATAAGATACCCGGTTTTGGTTAAACTGCACCGCAAAATGTGGCAGTAGTTAGGAATCTAAATCGTAGGAGACAGACAGCACACAACCTCACTTTTATATATATTGTATGTAGTCACGTTATATTGGTTTATATTTAAGTATTTTTATAGGAAAATATACTTCGACTTTAACGTTACGTTCATCGATTTGTTCGGATCGAAACATTGTTATCGTTTGTTCATAGACGTATCTATATAATATATTAACTAGAGATTTAACTTAACAGTTACCAGATTGTCTTTGGAGTGAAAGCCATCGTATGTGTGTGTGACAGAGGGAGATAGTGTGAGGATCGTTTTTAAAAACTTATTTCAGTTTCAAAATATTAAAATTGATGATGGATTCCACATGTTCAAATTTCAGGAAGAAATAAGAATAGTTCAAAAGAATTAAAGAAGACTTCATTGTGTTTTACTCATAAGTTTGACAGGTAATGTAATAGTATATGAAAAATTGATTAAGAGAACAGTCGAATATCCGACAAGCGAACATATAGTTAAACAAAAGAAAGCAAATTTTTTAATATGCTTGTCAAATAATTGAATTCCGTTTGCTTTTTATTATTATTATTAAACTGAATTATAGCATATGGTTTAGTAATCAGTGTCATTAACATAAAAGCGGAAATATTTATGAATCATAAAATACAAACCACTTTATGATTTAGTTAACTTCATTTGAACAAAATCTTTTCAAAAATTTATCTAAATAGCAACCGACAGAATCATATCACTTTTGTGCTACAGATTGCATAATGCATAGAAGATATTTAATTCGATACCGGAGTAAAATCACGGAATTCATTAATTCGCGAATTTTATATAGTTGAATTAAAGAGAACAGCTTCTTGGCCACCTCTCCTTTTAATAAATATTTGAATTTCTTGTTGGGAAATCAAAGGACACTTTATTACGCACTTCGATTTCTTCCAATATACTTGTTTGTACTCGTTTTAACGCCCTATAAAAACCAATTTTCTTCTAAATTCTTCTCCCGAAGTTTCTATATTGGAAAGAAAACACGAAATTATTATATTTACTATTATTTTTATTATTACTATTATTATTGTTGTTGTTGTTATTTTTGCTGCTGTTTTTGTTGTTTTTGTTTTTCTTCTTTTGATTCGGGTTTTGTTGGAATGCTTGGAGCCTTGCCTGTGTAGAAGATTTGCTACGGAATGAATCCACGCTGCACCGTAGTTTTGGGAAACCTCTTGTCCCCAGATGTTATTCCAAACTTGGCGGGTCTCACCTGCTTCAGGAGGTGTAATATATTCTGTATTTCCCCCTAAGACCCTATAAACTGCTACTGGTTATTTAAAAATAACCAGTTTTGCTGGAACTGCGATATACGATCAGAGTAGCGCTGCACCTATGTTTTTGGCAGCACACGATGTTTCAGGGTTTCGATGACAGTTTTGACACCTTTCTTTTCTATTTGGTACTTCGTGTCAATTTATGCCCTTGCACATTTTTTCTTTTTTTCCATTACCCTTTGAACCACTCTTCTATGCGGCTCAGATCTTTACACGGCTAAGTTAAAATATTGCCTTCAATTCTCCGTTTCCGCCTACCTCTCTGTTTTTCTTTCCAACCACTTGACCTCCTAAAATTGAAGCGGATCTGAGCAAGTCCTTTGTTTCCGTTAGCTATTTTATCAGAATGTATAACCTCATCAACGTTTTTTGGGTCTGCGTTTCACATTGTTACAGTCGCAGCTTCTTTAATTCGCGGTGAGCTGGCAGAATCGTTAGCACTCCGGGCAATATGCCTAGCGTTATTTCGGCCGTCGTTAAATTTTGAGTTCAAATTCTGCAGAGGTCGAATTTGCCTTTCATCAATTCGGATCGATGAAATAAGCATGAGTTAAGTACTGACGTTGATGTAATCGACTAGCCCCTTTCCCCAAAATTTCAGACCACGTACCCATACTAGAAAGGATTATTATTATTATTATTATTATTATTATTATTATTGCAGAATATCAGGTGTTATTTTGATTGAACTTATATAGATTTCATTTTAAGTTGTAGTGTAGTGCTATGCCTAAATAATATCATTAGCAACAGCAACAAATACGATGCGACATCGCTTCTAAAGAGATATGGCATCTAGTTCATTTTCCAACCAATTATCTCGAGATTTTGCGCATTTCTTCACCAGCAATAAAGGTATCTCTGTAAGTAATGTTTTCAAAATTATGAATAACAGTTTCTCAAAATAAATGAGGCAATGCAAATTTGTTGCGTCATTCAATATCTTTTTTACATTACTTGTTATTGCATTGTATCAAATGTATTTTCTAGTATGCAGGTACTCAATTCTCAGTTGCGAATTTATAGGGTGACCGAAATCTCAGCGTATTTTTGATCTAATTAAATGCACTTCTTTCTCAAACTTTACAGGCACCAATATCTTAGAATTTGCACCTCATCTGCGATGAAATTTAAATATAGATCATTTCCAGTGTAACTATGGAAAATTGATCAGGAGTTATGTAACAGTATATGAGCCATGCATTATCTTAAATAAAAACAGGGCAATGGCCTTTTCAATTGAGAAACAAAGAGGCGAATTCCAGCAATAAAAATGGAATGCAGATATTCAGTAGACTATTTTTAGAGACAATACGTGATTAATTAAAACATTTGTTATACGAACTGCGAGAAAATAGAAGTACTGACACACGTTTTCCTGTTCAAACTGCGCAAAAGCTTAGATAAATAGCATAAAATTCATGTGATCATACGGCCACAAGTACTCATGCGTTTGAAAACGCACACATGTACATATATATATATATATATATATATTATATATATATAATATATATATATAGATATGTGTATATATATATAAAGTTAATCTAAACAAGGAAGCACAAAAAACACAACAACGCGGGGACGTGGAATAACTAAGTATTATGGATTGCTCAGGAGGAAGAAGGAAAGAAGGAGGGTTTAACGTTTCGAGCGAAGCTCTTCGTCGGAACATAGGGAAGGAAAGATCCAGAGAAGGGAAGACAGAGGAATAATATATATATATTATATATATATATATATATGAGGAATTATTAAAAAATTCCCGGACTAATTCTGTGGCGCGCCAACAGGTCGCAGCACACGATTGCGTGCACAGCGAGGGCTAGCAGTGACATTCATGATTTTGGTAGATGCGATAATTTTAGTAAGATCTGTCTTTCACCAAGAAAAAATATAAAATTATTACCACACGAGTCAAAGTATTCGGATTCTAAGCCAAATTTTATGGGCATTTGGTATAGAATAACCACATTCCAAAACACATCCTGTGTATAAAGCTTACTCAACAAACCTCTCTTCCAGGAAATGCTGAAAAATCATTTATGCTTCACACATTCAGCATAAACCCTTACGTTCTATATCAATTAGGCAAGCACATGAGAGTGTTCTTCAAATTTAATGATACTAGCAGTGCTCAAGGGCACCCTAATCTTCCATTTCATTTATTCCCTCTTATTTTTTCCGTATGAACCCATTGAAAATACATATGATTTAAATTCAATTTCAAACTCCAATAGTTTTAAGCTTCGGAACCTTTATCGTTTTTTCAACAGTTTCATTTAATTAAGAATATTATTACTTCTAAAACAGAGCTTCGCTTGTTTTATTCATATACACAATAATATATATATACGTATATATATATATATATATATATAGATATATATAGATATATATATACGTATGTATATATATATTATATATATACGTAGTATAGTATATATATATATATATATATAATATATATATATGTATGTATATATATATATATATATATATGTATGTATGTATAGATATATATTATTTATGTATATAAAATTATATATACACATTATATATAATATAAAAATATATATATATGCACACAAACAGGTACGTATGCATAATAAAGATGTATGTATCCTATACGTGTTTTGCAGATGTGGCATTCTGTTTGTGTATTATCTAACACGATATAATTAAATATATATGCATGTATGGTATACGCATACACATAATATAGTTATACACAAAGATATATCTATACACACGCAGATATATATGTATATATATATATATATATGTATGTATATAGATACACGTATATATATATATATATATAATATATATATATATATTATATATATATATATATATAGAAGAAGATAAGTAATGTTAATCCGTTACCAGCAGGGTGGAGTTTCTTTAAATATTAGAAACACAATGTGTACAACAGACAATAAAACAATTTCAGGCATGTAAATGAATAGATGTTTCTCGAAAAGCATTGTATCTAATGCTTCAGTACACTTAACACTAAAACTCAGCATTAGTCTCCCATCCGCAAATGTTCTGATACGAATTTGTGTGTACCTTATGTATACGTATATATATAAACGTATATTGCGCATGTGTGTCTATGTAAGCTCAAGTGCACAGACATACGCATGCATACACGCATAGGTATGTTTGTCAGTAGACAGATAGATACAACCGTAAATTTCATGGTTGTATTCTGTTTATGATAAATAATCTATTTCCCCTTGGATTTATCATATTTTGAAAACATATCCGGTGTAATATCACTTGATAAAATGGACGGTGTTTAAAAATACGAATTTACGTTATGTTACTCTATTCAATTACATACTGGATTCGTATATAAATTAAAACAGCGCTATTGAAAACATGTAGTAATATTTTAAAATATCCATGCATTTTCTTTTTTACTTTATACACATATAGGTGTGTCTGTTTGTGTGTGTGTGTATTTCATAAATGGGTTCCTTCAATCAACGGAAACGTAATTTATTGGTTTCCCAAAGAATTTTTTCGAAATTTCTCTCCCAGGAATTATAACTTTTAAACTTATATATAGTAAATAATCCATTATGTTTGCAGGTCGTCCTTGCACGCCTGCAAAATAGACGTCGACGAAGGCAAGGGTACAGCTATCCACAATTGTGTCACGATTCAGTGTACTTGTATACATTTACTTCTCTGTCTTTCTCTCTCTCTCTCTCTCTCTCTCTCTCGTTCGCTAAATCAAGTAGCGTTCCGTGTTGTGCTTATTTCTTTTGCATGTGTGTAAAAATATTTAAGTGTCTCAACCCATCCTTAGTGTATAATCCATCTGTGTACAAAATGTCCATAAAATCGGTTGAAAACTTTAAAAATTACGGTAGAAAATAAAGGTTCATATGAGAATTTGCTTTGAAAAATCGATGCTGATTAAAAATTATCGACTTTGTGATATTCCAAGTTCATAAAAGCCCCATATATATATATATATATATATATATATATTATATATATATTATATATATATATAATATATATATATATATATATATATATATATATATATCCGCTCAGTCGAAGTGGATTCTCGGTTACTCGTTGGATCAGTGTCCTCCAGTCAGTTCTATCCCCTGGGCCGCTTCTTTCAGATCGGCTATGTCCATTCCGGTATCCCTCTTGATGGTGTCAAGCCAGCGGGTTCTTCGTCGACCTCTTCCTCTCTTGCCACTGACCATTCCGAGCATGATGTCCTTCTCCAGGGATTTTCTCCGCATAATATATATATATATGTATATATATATATATATATATATGTGTGTGTGTGTGTGTGTGTGTATACAAATATACACGTATATATATATTCATACATACATACATGCTTACATATGATCAGGTATGTACGTAGGTAGATAAATAGATCGATAGGTAGGTATATATGTATATAGGTGGATAGGTAGGAAAGTAGCTAGGTAGCTAGGTAGGTATGTTGGCGGGTAGGTAGGGGAGAGGATGGGAGGTTGAGATATATGTAGGTCAGGAAATAGAAATAATATTCATATTTGAAAACCAATCTTTCATCAAATATATAGAAATATGCTGCGTTCTTTTACACACTTTTAGCATGTTTCATATAGATATTTGGATGTGTGCAGACATATCCTGATATCCATATGTGTGTGCGCGCGCATGTGTGCGACCGTTTGTAAATGCGCAAATGCGAAATTTCTGGATTTACGTTTGATTCTTACTTACCATTCATTGAATTAGAGCGAATCGGAAACAGGTACAAATCTTAGATTTTTTTTTTATTCTTTATCAAACGAATAAGGATGAATCTGTTATTCGATCACTCCGCAGCAAGACTTTTAATTATATTTCCAAAATATTCATGAAAAACAATCATCAATATTTATGATGTCTTTGCTTCGCCAAATTATCTTTGCTCACCTTTGATATTCCCTTATAACAACTTCAGCAGAGGCTTTCAATAAATTCAACAGTCACATGTCTACGGAAACATACATCCAGACTTATGTAGGTAAATCAATAGATATATACAAATGAAATTGGATACATAGGGACAAAGATTCCGGAGCATATTCCCTTTCATACATGTACTAATACATGTTCGATCGAGCAAGTAGACACTACACTCTTCTGTTTTCTCTTAAACATAAGAATAATCCCCTTATAAAAATACGCTCACACCTGTAAATTGATTAATTTGCGTAAATCCTCGTATTTACACAAATAGTTATATTCTCCTTTTCACACCCTGCATTCTTTTATAGTTCACACATCTCTCCCTTTATATTCAACAAAGCAATTTTCTTGTAAAATCTCAAGAAGTTTTTCTTAATGTAAATGTAGAGTTTAAATTATTTTATTCAAAAGGTATGGCGTTGCATTATACATAACCTCAGAACTCTATTAAAAGATTTACCAATTTTTACATAGCTTGTGATGTGAAACACATCGTCTGAAATTGCATACACTATCACACACACATATTTATGTGTGAGTATATTTAAGTGTGTGTGTGTGTATGTTAGTGTGTATGTGTATATGTGCGTGCACGCGTGCTTGTGCGTGTGTGCGCAGCTATATGTTTGTTTTCGTATTTCTGCCGAAATTCCTGACGAAATGAACCGGCAACATTTTATCACGAAAATATAGCGACAGAAATAGAGATCGATAGATGAATAGTGAAACACACAAAAAGAGAGAGAGTATGTAATTGTCTGGGAATCTTTCCTTGTACCACTGAGCAAGAACGAATACTCAAAATGTCCTTGAAATGAGACAGGCTTTATACAACTTATACTCGCTGCTAGTCACTCATATTTCGCAATCTCTAATAACAAATGAATGTTCCTCAGTAATGGATGTTCATTTCTGTGAGCGCTTACGTACATCCCTCGAAAGTAAAAAAATATTTTTAGCATGATATTTTGCCCATAAATTTCTGCCTGCCAATAATCTGGTTGAGGAATATTCTAGTTGCGAGTTATTGTCGATTAAACGTTGTGAATATTCACTAAAAGTTTGTGAGAGAAATTTACCTACTTTGTATTCCATCGAATCAGAACACAGACACACACAGACACACACACATACAATACGCTCATACACACATATTCTAGTGGCTACGTCTACCGAACATTTGAACAAATAAGTGCTTAGCTCCAAGTTATATTTGCAGACACTTGATTTCGGAGTGAAATTCAGAAAGACGCCTGTGCCTAGTTTATCTGCTGTTTAATTTCTTGGTATTAGTTTAATTACAGCACCACGCCTCTAGGCAGAGAGAGAGAACTATTTCCTTGTTACAACGTTAACTCTATTGTTCTGAGGAAATATTTGCTTGCCATATATCATACAGTTCTAATCGATGAGTATTACTTGCATATATGCGTACTACAAAATAAAGTATTTTACAAAAGCTTTCCTTTAACATAAAACGTTCAATATGAATATTTTACAAGAATTAATAATTATTACTATACATGTGCTTCAGTATTAGGAAAGCAAAATATATCTCGATGTTTTCCATCTTTCCAGGAATTTGTTTCAATAAAATAAATTGGTACATTATGTACTATATTTACACTTGACGGATATTAGTCCTCATCCTGATGTTATTAACACAACGTTTCGGCTGATATACCTTCCACCTTTCATCAGGTGTCTTGGGGAAATTTTAAACCTGGGTTCTCATTCCTAAGGTATTTTTAGATGTTATTATTATATTATTATTATTATTATTATTAATATTATTATTATTATTATTGTTCAGTAGTTTTATTTTTATTTTTATAGCGTGCTTTCACTTCACTACCGAGCGCAGTTCTGTGTGCCTTGGGTATGTGCTGTGATTTGTTGTGATGCTCTGATGGTTATTGTATGGAAAGTGTTCTGCGTAGGATGTGTGCAGTGCCTAGTAGTGCAATTTTCTGTATGTTATATGTGTTTGTAAGTCCTGGTGTTTTTGTTATGTGTTATGTATTTGTCTGAATATTTTTTTATCATGCCTAATGCGACCTACCATGATAGGAATTGTTTCTGTTTTCAGATTCCACATTCTAGTTACCTCTATTTCCAGGTCTTTGTATTTTGAGAGTTTCTCCATTTCTTTTAGAGACACGTTGTCATCAGCCGGTATTGATACATCAATTAGAAAGCATTTTTTTTCTTCATGGTCTCTGACAACTATATCTGGTCTGTTGGCCTTAATTTCTCTATCTGTGTGTATCGGCATATCCCAGAGTATGGTTGCTTTCTCGTTTTCTGTGACCTTTTCTGGTGTGTGCCTATACCATCTTTTTTCTGTTGTTATTCCATAATGTTGGCATAGCTTCCAATGTATGTAAGTTCCAACTCTGTCATTATTATTATTATTATTATTATTATTCTATGTTTGACTTTTGCTTTATATATGTACAAGTTGGCTCCAAGTCTCACCCAGAGACCTCAAGAGACAACAGGGTTGGAAGTTCATGTTGTTGTTATGCCTAGTGTGCCATATATTTGGGGGGTGGGGATGTTGTACTAATGAATGTCTAAAAAAAAAAAAAAATTTTTTTTTTTTTTTTTAAACCGAAAATTATGGTTGTTTTAAACCTTGAGGTTACATAGAGAGTATTTTGCGTAGGATATGAGCAGTTCCATGAGCACTATCTTTTGAACTTCTGCCATTTTTGGGTTTCCTGGTATCTGAGTTAGGTAGCTATCAGCCCCTTTTGCTATCATTCCCAGGGCACCTATGACAACAGGTATTGTTTTAGTCTTCAGCTTCCACATTTTGCTGATTTCTATTTCAAGATCTTTATATTTGCTCAGTTTATTATTATTATTATTATTATTATTATTATTATTATTATTATTATTATTATTATCATTATTATTATTATTACTATTCAGGTCACTGCCTGGAATCGAACTTGGCATCTTGGGGTTAGTAGTCCGTATATTAACTACTACGCCATATACCCGTAGGTATAGGCGTAGTAGCATACTAACCCCAAGATTCCGAATTCGATTCCGGGCAGTGACCTGAATAATAATAATAATAATAATAATAATAATAATAATAATAATAATAATAATAATAATAATAATAAGAAGAAGAAGAAGAAGAGAGAAGAAGAAGAAGAAGAAGAAGAAGAAGAAGAAGAAGAAGAAGAAGAAGAAGAAGAAGAAGAAGAAGAAGAAGAAGAAGAAGAAGAAGAAGAAGAAGAAGAAACTGTATTAGGAATGAGAACCCCAAGACACCTGATGAAGGCCAGAGAGTAAATCAGCCGAAACGTTGTGTTAACAACAAACAAGATGAGGACAAATATCCGTCTAATGTGAATAATGTAAATAATGTACATAACTCCTGAAAATTTACAAATGGTTTGTATCAGACGAAATCCTGCCTGTATATGAATATATCTACATGACGTATATTTCTTTTAGTGATATTTTAGGAACAAACTATTTTGATATTTATTGATTCTGTCCAGTAATGATATTTATCAACAAATCAGAAGCTATTATCTTTTTTAAACGTCACCAATCAGGCCGTACGGGCGTCATTAACCGAAGAGAAATAGTTATCGGTTATGAGAAGTATAAATATTTATAGCGAAATGTTTTCAACACAATTTTTGACATTTTTTCCTTACGCATTTAATATTGTAGAATACACTTATTAAAGTTGTTTAAACGCTTAACGCACTGCATGATATTATTCTGTATCAAGTTTATATTTGAACATTGTGAAAGAATTTAGATATTCAGAGAGAGAATAATTAGTATTATTTCTCTGTGCTACAACATCTGTGCTAGGATTATAATGAGGCTACTTAAATGCAAATAATTGTATGGATGCCTTCTGTATTGTAAAACATTAATGATGCCCAAATAACTTTATAAGTAACCTCAGTTGACGACTACTTTCGCTTTCATTATTAATGACTTAAAAGGCTGTGAGCTGGCAGAGTTAGAACGCCAAAAGAAATACTGAGCGACATTGTTCTGAATTTAGAATCCACCGAGTGGTGTTTTGTCTTTCACCGTTTCGGATTGAAGAAATAAATACTAGTTGAGCAGTGGGGGTTGATGACTTCGATTCACAATCCCTCAACATTTCACTTATGACAATAAGATTAATTATGCCTAACATATTTCATTTGGTTAATTGCGATAGCTGCTGATACAAGAACCGTAGAAAATGCAATTGTCGAAATCATTACATTCCAGTTTAAATGCCACGTCAATAAGGACAATGCTTATGCATATGAACTGAATGTCTATTTAAAATTCTATAGCTTTAGCTATATTTTGCGTGCTTCCATATATAGTTTATAAATATTTGTATATTATATATCATGTTCTGCTAAAATACTTCCGATAACATTTAAAATATATTCAACATGCAGCGGTTTCTTTATATTATATTTACTTCTTGAGTGGTTTCAATGACAGAATTGTTAAAGTTTTAAAAAATTATGTATTGTGGCAATTGTTCTACTTCTCAAAATTATAACCTAAAAATACACTGCGATTACTTTGTCTTCCATCTTCGTGGTGTCGTTAAAAATATTCTAATCCTGATGAAACAGTGGACTGGAATTACTCTGATATATGTCAGCAGGTAGATAAGTAGGATATTGCCTTCATGACGGTACTGATTTCTCATGTGCCAAAACAGTTGTCTGCATTCCTTTAGATAAACGAATTAGGACAAATGGTCAACCGATTTATACATTTCAAATGAATTCCACTAATAAGATTTCGAAAGCATTGTGGTCGAAATTAAAAGGAAAGAATATGGAAATAAAGTTGTTCGTTTATAAGATTTTGAATGTATATGTAAAAACAAAGAGCATTACTGACTATTGTTATGCTTATGCCGACGAAATTGTGTGTTAATGAAATAAAAATTACCTAAATTTAATTTTCGTTTGCTGTTTTATCCACTGGCATCACAACTATCTCAATGACATATATTGTCGTTCATATTAACAAAAGCAAGAGCAGTGAACCAGTAAAGTGGATGTGTATAAAGTTATGTTGGGGCCAGGGATTTCAAGTACGAACGAAAATATGAAAACAATAAAATGTATTTGCCAAAGAATCTACTCTGAAGTGAACTGTATATTGTCGTCTTAATGTACATTACCATAGACTGAAGTGAAGTATTTCAGGTATAGATCTATAGTTTCATGACATATGCAGATTGAAGGCTGAAAACATATCACTTTGCCAGGGATGAATGACTTCTACATCGATTACACGAGGAACGAATATGGAGATAGCATAAAAGTTTACGATCCAACATTTTCAAATCTCAACACATATGTTCCTAATACATATCATATGTCATTAAAAGATTACATATATCTAGATATATATATCTATCTAAGCATATCTATATCTATCTAAGCATATATATATATATATATATATATATATATATAATATATATATATATATATATATCATGAAACATTACTTTACGTGGTTATTGAAGCGACATAGTCGTATTATATTCCTCTTTTATGCGCAATATGAAAGCTAGAGATATTTTTGTAGCATAAAAATAGTAAAAGAATCTGCACTCTTGTTCTACTCTGATCTTAATTTTGAAAATATCTACGCCTAAAAAATAACAATCATGATATAAAGCGTAAGAAAAGCGTTGCATATATTTCTATTAATAGGGTATCAATATGATATATGGCGTATTTAAATTAGTTTTTAACATCGCCTATTTGATTATTTCTCATCTACGAAAACGCGTAAGTATATTACGGACGTCAGAGACCGGAAAAATCGAGATATATGTGTTATATTTGCATAAAGGACAGGCCTTATTAATTTCAGAAATTTTAATAATATTTTCCAACAGAATATTGATTTTGCCTAATATTTAATGCACAGGGACTGAATTGTTCGAAGACAATTATGTATAATGAATTCATAAAAATACATAAGAAAAATAATGAAAATAAGGAAGATTATAGCAAAAATACAAATATCAATATTTTATCAAATAACCTCGTTGGAAAATTGCAGATTTCATACTGGATAGAAATGAACCAAAATAAAGATTGCTAGGCAGAAATGTGCATATCCATATTCGATGAAAACATGCTACTGAATCGGGTATTTTTCATTATAGATCAGCTGCCGTCATAGGACATGCGAAGTTATTAAATCCTAGACGTTGCCTCTCTGTTCCAAAATAATTAGAATTCAAGAAAAAGAAAATAAATGAATTACGAAGACATGAAAGATATTTATCTAATTTTACACGCACATGAATAAAACACCAGCGGTATGTAATTAAACTCTAAAATGGCGTCTGTTTGCACTTAATTTTACCTTCTATATAGAAAAGTTATATACGCTGCCTTTGCCGAGAATTATTTATATACTTTTTTATCATTTATATTTTGATATTTATGTTGATTTATATATTAGTTATTTCTATATAAAACAAGCTTTAGGACTAAATTAGAAGTTTCGCTTCACATCTTATACGAAGTAAAAAAACATATTTTTCTCGTTCAAATAATATCATGTTTTTAGTAGGGGTTATATTTCCTTTGTACGTTTGAGAAATAGATAAAATAGATAAAAGGAGGTGTAGTAGTTAAAATTGTCATATAAAACCCTTGAATTTACAAATCATTTGATCGAATACTTTCCATGATTTTTAAATTGAAAATGATAATTTTAATCATTTAAGAGGCGGCTGGTGTCATATAAACTTATTTGTGAATGGTCTCTTTTATTTGATGTGACCAAAGCAGCGACATATCAGTTTATGTCTTGAAATCGCTCGGAAAATAGAGTCCATATAAAACTTCACTGATAATGTTAAATATGTGTGAACGAGGTGTATGTCACGACACTTTACATCAGTTAGAGTGACGTATAGACATAAAATGTGACCATCATTACATCAAATATTTACCTAGTAAATGTAGGAAGTAGAAAACTAAATATAATTTCAATATATGTAGCCATATAGATTATGCGAATATATGCTACACATTACTCTATTTACTGCCTGTTAACGACATCGGGGTTATATACATAGAGGTGGCCACCACACGCGCCTTGTTTATTTATAACATATAAGAATATAGGAAATACAAGAATTATGTAAAGTAAGCGGACTAAAACATAATGAAGTGCACTTTTTAGTATGGCCTCTTTCACTTTCACTTCTAATACATAAACAGAGTAAAGTATCTGTGTTCAAGTGAATTAATTAAAGTAGGAATCACATTTTCGCTGAACTCATAGCGTAGAAACTACACATACTTAAATGAAATTCATTTTATTTCAGCATTTAAGGTCCATGGAATATATTGATAATTGTCTTCTAATTTAAATGACTTCGTTAAAAATATGTGTGCATATGTATACATTGACATACTTCGATACATATATATATATATATATATATATACATGCATACATACATATATGTATACATATATATATATATATATATATATATATATATATATATGTATGTATATATGTATATATATATATATATATATATATATATTCATACATGCATACATACATATATGTATATATATATATATATATATATATATATATATATATATATATATGTATGTATATATGTATATATATATGTATTTATATATATGTGTGTGTGTGTATGTATATAGGCGCAGGAGTGACTTATTTATTTTTGCTGGTGATCATGACGATTTGTATTCTTAAGTAAAATTTTGAAACGATAATAGGAAACAGCTCTTCATCAATCAGGAGGGGTTTTGACGCTAGCAGATCTAGTATCTCCTTGACTTTGATTATGCTGATCTTGCCCCGATTTGCTTCAATGATGTGTTGCAGAAAACTCATTAACCTCATTTAAAAATTGTGTAAATTAGTTCATGTTCTCATTAGCGCATATGACTGTAAATGTCAATGATAGTAAATTAATTAAACGCACAACACAATGAGGTCATCGACTTCATGTGCCTTGGAGCCAATGCTTTCAGAATTAGAACGAATTCCAGACACACACGAAAGAAACTGGAATGCCAGTAACATGTTTCATAAACATTAACAGCCAGGTATTTCTAAGGGAAAAGTTTGCTCTTTTTCCATGCTTGTATATAAAGAAGAATTTTCTAAATAAAGCGTAAACAGGCATATAAATAAGCAACAGTAAAATCGTTTCAGCGTTACGTACACCAGTTATTTACGAGCATATGAAAAAAAAACATCGCATGTCGTAAACGTCAGACCAAAGAAGAATTTTATGAATATAGTCCAGTGTTATCACAAAGCAGGATTTCATGACCATTGCTGTCGTGCTGAACCCCAGGTCATTACGATGATGCGTTTCGAAGAATTCCAGATCGTAAGAAAAAAAAACGATATTATGAGACAAAAGCATAAAATTGTGGACGTACAAAAACAAATGTGGGATAGATTCGTGTTGCAACATGGGGAAACGACCACCTCGGTTGCAACCAATTAAGTGTGTGTGTGTGTGTGTGTGTGTTTGTGTGTGTACGTATATGAATGTGCGTATACGTGTATGCGTGTTTGAAAAAGAAACATATGAACTGGTAGATACGCTCAATTTTAGATTGATCACTAGGAGAGTTGTGCAAAACCATTCTATTATGTAAGACATTACTTTATTATGTACTACACTTCTGTTCAGTACAAATGTTCACATTTGTTTCTGTAATAAGCTTTTCAGCGATTTCTGGAATTTCTTGGTGTGTAAACATGTCCCTATATGCATTGAAATATACATTTTTAATCAATGCGCCATACATAAGTATATGCATACATATATATACACACACGCATGCACACAAACACATACACACAGCCAAGTACAAATATATGTATGCGTATGTGTATTTTTGTTTATTTATATGTATGTGTATGTATTTTACATGTATACACATATATGTGCATGGATTCATGTATATTTGTTCACTTATGTATGTCCATGTGTGTGTAGTCTTTTTTATTAAATATACATACTTTAATACAATTTCACAACAAAATTCCCGAGTTATTACTAGCTGTAAGCTATTCATCGTTTTTATACTTATATAGACTTGGAGCAGTAAGAATTTCGGATTACATTTAACAACGAATTCTTCCAAAAACAAATAATTTTTTGACATCGGTAAATTTCTTCGTAACCAACGCTTTTCGACATGTATGTTTATTTTACGATATCCCACAACATCCTCTCTCCTGCATCCTCCCTTCACAATCTGATTTCACTTTACAACTGTTTTGAAATGCCATTTCTAACTAATTTTCATTGTTTTTGTTCTTCGATAAAAGCTAAAATTAATTTATAAGCACACCTCCTGTGCCCCATTGATGTAAAAACATTCAGCAAATGATACAGTTTGCAGTCCATACATGCTAGCATGAAATCTAACTTTCTCCCCCTTCCTTTCATTTTTCATTCATTTTCGTGTTTTCTTCTTTCGCCTCCTATTTTTTGGTTCTTTTTCCCTTATTTCTTCTTTCATTGCCATTCGATCTTTTCCAACGGCTTTTCTTCCACTAAATGTTATTGCTACATTGTTCCCCTTTCATTCATTATACTACACAATCAAGGCCTAAGAATTTCAAATTGTTGAGCTTTCATTTTTTATATTTTGCCAACGCTGTGTCTTATGGCGACAAAACCTGTTTTTGAAAATCCTTGATAACGCAGGAGCACATTAACATATCAACACCTCATACAATAAGAATCAATATCAATTTTTTTACCCTTTATTCCCAAAAGAAAGCTGTTGTACGAGTGCAAAGACACGATAACCAAGTTCCACTCAATTAATTGGTTCAAATGACTGAAAGTTGAAAATTTAACGAAACACTTGGGAAACATGGACATCAGCTAGGTTTGAAATATCGTTAAGTTGTAGTAAAATTCAGGACGTGCTACACATCTGCTTTTCATTTAAAGGATATCAGAACAGTGGTGCATGAGCTAGAGGGATACGATAAGTTGCTAGATCACATATATAGCAGATAAATATGGGACCGTAATGAACAAATCAACAACCAGTCGTATAAAAATGTATTTGATACATGGGGAGGAGATGCTTAATTTACAAATAGGTTTAGGTGTAGGTTTGAATAGCTTTAAGCATGAGAAAATACCCGATATGATGAGACTCAGAATAACACAGAATTGCGATCGTAGGATTGACGCAGCATCTGACTCTGGAGAAGATGCAACTGTAGAGAATTGCGGATTATTAGTGAGATATCCTGTATATCACCCATTATAGGCGTTTCCCTCAGCGAAAACAGTATCTAAATACGTATCAAAACAATTGTTTCTACATATATTCGTCATAAGATGTAAATATATATATACATTAATATATATTAAATATATATAAATTAATATATATTAAATATATATACATTAATATATATTAAATATATATAAATATATGCCTTAATATATATCATATGTTAATATATGTTAATATATGTTAACACATATTTACATACATATATACGTATGAATGCGTGTATATATTTAGGTGAGTCTGTATTAATATAACAATGTATTGACGTGTGTGCATGTATCATGTTTCACTTATGTTTTCATATCTCTATTCTATGAAAGTCAACACTACTAGATACCCTGTGTTCGTTTGCCTAATCACTAATAACGCCTCACTTCGGCAAACAGTAGACTAATAGTACAGATTCTTTGGACTTTACTGAAAATTCCTGGGAAGATATGCTTAAATATACCCCCAGATATCGTACCGAGTATGGTAATATGCCTGAAATCAAACACATGCCTAAAAAACGACGAAACACACAAACTTTTCACCATATATTCAATATATTTCAATATATGCTCAATATATTTCCCAAAACTTTAGTCTTTATAACTCGTTATCTCTGTTGTTTTCGTTTGTGATTTAAAGCTTTTGCTTTTCACAATACAAAACGGTCTCTCACCAAATCAAAAGTCAAAAAAGCTCTTGGCCTTTCCATTGGACAATGGAGTTGATTGGTCTGTATTTCATGAGTGTGAGAGATAAATGTTCTCATGCATTGAACGTTACATATCGCTTTAGTACACAGCAATATCTGCGATGTTCTCAGTATGTCTATTCATGTTGTTGTATATAATTATATTCAAATTAAAACTCCCTGGAACTTTTAGTAAGAGATCGTGTTTAAAGAAAGGGAATTACGTTATCTTGTTCTTGTTAGGAGAAACCAGCAATCATAATATATACTCAGATCTCGTGCTATGTAGAACAGTGCACACACACACACACACACATACACACACACACACACACACACACACACACACACACACATATATATATATATAAGCATTTTCATTCAAACTCTTTTATATATATATATATATATATACAAGAATGGTTTTATACTGTCAATCTAACACGAACGTGACAGTAGGGGGTACACCACCGCTGTTTAGCCCTAGGAAGCTTCGACGCCTCCTGATGGCTTTGACGCATTTTTCCTGTGTCCTTATATACAATTATATAAATGTATATAAGGACACAGGAAAATGTGTCAAAGCCATCAGGAGGCGTCGATGCTTCCTAGGGCTAAACAGCGGTGTTGTACCCCCTACTGTCAGGTTCGTGATAGATTGACAGTATACAACCATTCTATCGCCCCACCACCGTACATATCTCTACGAGAGATTTAGAAATTTAGTATTTCTGATATATACAAGAGTTTGAATGAAAATGCTTATTGTTGATGTAAAAGCTGTAGACTTTTGCGTTCGGTTTTCGTAAATGTTTCTCCCTAACTTTTGACGAGAGCTTTACACACGCCTCGCTGCTGATACAAAGCATGATATTTTGCGCTTCAGATACAAGAATATCCAAATTTCTGTGATGAGAGCATGTTGCTGATTTAATTGGAATACTTCAATAAATGGAATGGATAAGCATTGCTTCGAGTATGCCAATACTGGGCATAACATTCTTAGATGTTTTAACGTAAATGTCATATTTCAGTGACAGTTTGTATCTTGCTGAACTTTCTTAGAAATTGCTCATCTTATGAGTGATATCTTGTACTGTAGTATTGCAAAAATCAACATGTTCTATCACAAAGCATACGTATTAAAGACTTTGAATTTCTTCCAATAATAATAATGTATTTGTCTTGAGATGTTTGCCTTGCATTAACGTTTGTTGTCCTCTTTAAAAATTATATATATATATATATATATATATTGGTAAAAACGGTAAGATAACAAAAGAAAGAAAGAGACCCCTCAATATTACGTAAATAGAGAAATTTATCTGTAAATATAATATGTGACAATTATTCGGTAGCCAAGATAAAACTCTGAGTTTCGAATGCCGTGGTGGATATCCATTCCACCATCTATATATGTATATATATATATATATATATATATATATTTGCATTTTTGTGCAAATGTATGCAGTAGCATATATATGTATGTATAACACGGGTATATATGAGCACGTTTATGTGTTAGAGTGAGTGTGGCTGTGTGTGTCTCTGTGTGTGAGTGTGTGTGTGTACTTGTGTGTATGTATGTGTAAGTTTTGTGTCTGCATTTTTCTCCTTCTTTTCATCATACATCCACAGTCTTTTTAAGAATGGAATCAATAAATTTTTCAATTGCTTTTTGCTGCAATCTGATGCAGCGTATGCAGCTTGTCAGTCACAAGATTTGGCAATAACGAAGTACAAGTTTTTAAGCAACGTCTCTATCAAAGAATGTCTCATGCGACGATGAGGAATTTATTTTCATAGTCTCAGAGTCTTCGGATTAAGTGATACAAGAGGTGAACAGTTCCTTGCTCTCTCACCTACGACTTGCCTGACTTTTGTAAGTCTCCATTGGAAATAATTGGCAGATATGGCCGTCAAGTGTCTCGTTTTATGGTGGTTCTACTGCACATAGCGTTAGATGTCTACAATATGCATACATACGCATACACCACAAACATACACACACACACGCACTCATCCCCACATATGTATATATATATATATATATATAGACATATACATCATTCAATATAACATAATAAACAACATAATACAATATATCATATTTTATTATGTTATATTATATTATATTATATATTACATTCAAAAAAATACCCTGTAGTAGAAATAAGAATATACGAATATTCTTTATATGGCGTTGATGTACGCAAAAAGAAAACGACGGGAATTCTCGAGACGATCTGTTTCATGGTTTATTGAAATGAATGTATAGGCATCGACGCTGAAATATTGAACCTTTTCTACATATTTAATAAAATAGGCCGATAATACGATGTTCCAGTCTTGTATTGAGACCACTTTAATAAAATATATTACGCGAAATCATGTGGTATTGAGTCAATGTTGTAGATCGATACTCAATCTTTTAACATACATAATACACATTTGTGTACATGTTATTTACCAATAAATTTGCGTGAATATCACTGCATTAGAGTTTGAGAAATATTCATGATAGGACCCTACGTCCTAGTTTTTTTTTTTATGAAGATGACAGAAATATTTATTCTCTCGCTTGCATGTTTACTAAATATTTGTTATATGCATCGAAAAGCATATTGAAAAGAAGGAACGAATATATTTAATTTTGTACCAGTTCATTAGAAGAATTCCCTAGAAATATGTTGAATATGCTTGTGACTTCATCGCGTATCCAGGGAAAGTCACAAGTGCTGTAATTTATATTCAATTGACCTAACAGAGACTGGAAACCGCAGCAATGTTAACATAAGCCTAATATTTAGTCCGATTCAGTTTTGGTCGGCACTTTCATCGAGAAATATAACTTATGGCTAGAAATGTTAGATGGCATTTTCTTTCTATGGAACCAATCCTTAAATAAATCATTAAAGATTATTAAAATTTCTTTGTATTTAAAATTTCCTAATAGTTAAAATTTAATTATTGTTAAGCAATTAAATATTACATCATTCCTCGAAAGCTGTTTAGTGAATATGAGGGCGTACTTTCATTAGTAGATTACTTTTAGGAAGAAATTTACTCTAAAAATATAAATTTCAGAAGATGACAACTTAATTTCTTTTCATTTCTTTTCTTATGATAGTCGAATAAAATAATTAAGCACACAACGGCCATACTGTTGAAAATGTATAACTTTCTACATTCATATGGGGAAGTAAAACAATGTAACAACGCTTAAAACTCATTACGAAATGGAGACAATGTGTTGAATGACGTAATAACTATGCTACCTGCCTTAATCCATCTGATTTTTTCGGTGGCACATTCAGGTCCAAGCGTATGTTCTCAGATATTTAAGTTGCATGACGTATTGACGAGAGTTAACGATGATTCAATTTGTGCATGTGCACACAACGCATCGCGGTGGAACTAAATATTTGTTGCAGTGAGAGCTTGAGATCAGTGAGAGAATGTATGTGCATGTATGTGTACGTGTGTGTTTGCACGCGCGAACGATAGTAAGAGAGAGGGAGTTGCGCTGCTATTTTAACAGTATGGTTGAGGACATAACGAAAGACATTTGCAGCAACGGCTTGAAGAAAGTGGAATGAATTTCAACTGTTGTGGCGGTAGGTGAGTTCAAATTCCGCCGAGGTCGACTTTGCCTCTCATCCTTTCGGGGTCGATAAATTAAGTACCACTTACGCACTGGGGTCTATGTAATCGACTTAATACCTATGTCTGTCCTTGTTTGTCCCCTCTGTGTTTAGCCCCTTGTGGGTAGTAAAGAAATAGGTAGGATGGAAATAGCATACACGAACTGCAGAGAGGGATAGGACAATATGCTTCCAAAAATGGCAGTAAATTACGAAGTTAGTGTATATATTACCTTGAATGTTTCTTCGGGGTTTATCTCTATTTTCTACTCTAAGACAATTCAATTTCTTGATCATAACCCTTAACACAAGCGCGCAAAAGAATGACACACATGTCCTGTAAAATATATCTATATGTGCGTAGGATGCTAGTAATATATTTAATTATCATTTGAGTCATTTACACCTGTCTGATCAGGTATTCCATGAGGCAGTTTTCTTTCGGTAAAAACTAAACTAATATTTGTGTATTTTATCGAACCAAGGTATCTGAGTGAAAAATATGTAGTCAACCCAAATCTCTGGAGTGTAACTAAAGATAAAATTATTAGTCTCACGACAAAATTTAGACAACAATCGGAGCCACTTCCTTCGATTCCAAATTGCTAGAATAAATTTTGGAACTTAACGGCCCGTAGTTAGATGCAACATATCATTTATAGAGCGGCAATATCGTTTGGGCTAGCGCTTTACCGAAGCGAAACGGTGGTAGTTTATCACTGGGGCGGTCTGTAAAGATTAATAGACACCTAACACTAAAAATTGCTCTCAAACAAGATAAGTAATAGAAAGATCATCAGAGTACCGTAGAAATACAAGCGGTTTCTACAGGACTTTATGAAATTAAGGAAATGTGAAGACTCGCCCACATCACATAATCTGATGTAAACCGTCAGTTCAATAAAATAATTTGCTCATTGAAAGTTCAAATCGGTGTGTTGGTCATTGACAGAGATGCGTCCATACTTCTTCTGTACCGTTCAAGTTTATTTCCTGTGGATATAGTATTCCGCATCGATTATTTCCTGTGGATTTACTTTTTTGCATCATTCGCAGGTGCCCAATTTAAAATAAAAATGTTGTTGGAAGTATCGTAAATAACGATTCATCTCAAGCAAATATTGTGTCAAAATTTGTGAATCAACTTAAAATGAGTGTGTGTCTGCTTGTTTGTATGCGTGTGTGTGTGTGTGTGTGTGCGTGTGTATGAATGTGTGTGTGAGTGTGTGCGTGTGTATGCGTATATGTATATTCATATGCTCATGTGTATATAAACATGTATAAGTGTGTGTTTTTGTGTATATATATATATATATATATATATATATATATATATAACAAATATACATATTTGTCTATCCAGGAACTTGACTTGCTCAAATTGCTAATTCCAGACTGTTAACCCGATAAATCGATTCTGTATTATGAAAGAAGCCGTTTTAACCAAACAACGTTGATACAATTACAGAAGACACACGAGAACTTTCAAAAACATCTCATAGTAATTGTCATAAAATAAGTTTTTTTATTACTACCGCAATTTTTCAATATAAAACGGTGTATTTCACTGTTTCTATACATATTGGTTTTAAATTTTAGAAGAAAGCCTGCAATTTCGTATTATGTTGTAAGTCGATTGAACCGGCTGCAGTGCTCAAACGGTAGTTATTTTATCGACCTTGAAACGCTGAAAGTCAAAGATGACTTCGTTAGAATTTGAACTCACTGCATAAAGACAGGCGAAATGCTGCTAAGGATTTTGCCGGCGTGCTAACGATTCTCCCAAGTCAGTGCCTTAACATTCAACACGCCACGTTATTCTTGGATATAGATATTGGTTTCAAATTTTGGTACAAGCTGAAGGCCAGCAATTCCTAGGAAAGGGATAAGTCGACTACATTGAACTCAGTTCTCATATGGTACTTATTTTATCGACTCAGAAAAGATGAGAGGTAAAATCGAGCCCGATGGCATTTGAACTCAGAAACTAATGTCGGAATACATGCCACAAATAATTTATTACTGCAAAGTAACGAATCAACCACCACGCCGCCCTGAGCGTGAATATAAATGTTAGTGACACACATGGTAATTTCTCTTGAGATTTAAACTCGCGAATGTGGTTGGTTTAATGAGTTTGCCTAATCAAATATTTAGTCACTTCTTGGCGAAGTAGAGCACTACGCAATGTAGTTTATGGTCACTAGTGTACGTGTATGTACATATATTATTCTTATGTTATGTAATAAATACCTCTTGTTCTCTTTTCTCGGACAGATGTAATATCGAGAAGTTATATGATATCTATGATTATATAATCTCTTGCCCTCCGTGTATGTAACGCATGAGACTTTGCAGCATATATGAACGTATATGAACATACGCATACATATAATTATATATACATAAGCATTCACTCTCCTTCTCATAATATTTGGGATGCAGCTGTGCGTCGTTAATCAGTTAGAGGTGAATGTCTTCTTGGGGTTAAAAAATGGCAGCAACGTCCGTTCAAACGGACAGCCATGCTGAAGTGGCTACGAACATTACTTATATATACGTATATGCATAAATACCATTTGTGTGTGTATATATATATATACACATATGGTATTTATGCATATACGTATATATAAGTAATGTTCGTAGCCACTTCATATATATATATATATATGCATATATTATATATATATATATAATATATATATATATTATATATATATATATATATATTATATATATATATATATATATATATATATGCATATATATAGTGAGAGAGTGGGGTGGAGGTTTGAGACCTGAGAGAAAATACCGCTTCACTAAACCAAGTACGTTGTAGTTAAGAAATACATATATTTGAAAATGTAAGGACAATATATGGAGATTTATTTAAATTTCAAATTAAGCATATATGCATATACATACCTAATTAACCGGTTTCGCATTTCTTGATTTTGAAAATGTACGTCATTGAAGAACGTTGAGTTGTATGAAACGCTGTATCTTTTCTGCGTATTTTGTTGCTAGGTTGAATCAAATACAAGCGACACACACGAGGGTACTCGTGCAGGAACACGCACATTTGCGTTTTCACTCTCTCTCTCTCTCACACACACACACACACACACACAGATACACAGACATGCATGGACACACACACACATACACTTCATTTTTATTTTATTTTTTAAGTATTCTTTTATTCATATTTGCTTGTTTAAATGGATTTAGTGAAAATTTAGGAAGCAAATAAATATATTTTTGATATTTGAGAAAGTTTAGTGATGTTTAACTAACATAACTGTTATGCCATTCAAATAGCTTAAAATCACAATTTCTTTTTCAACCGTTTTTGACCATATTTTGGTAAGAAAATGTCTTATTCACTTAAATAGTATAAATAACATGAAAAATATCAACGAACCTTGGTTAAGTAAAAACAATACCTAGTCACGCTGCTATTGGAGAAAACCAAGATGCTAAAACCACCCTGAATTAGAAACAAAATTTCAGCTTCCATAGATATTGTTTTCACTGTCCTATGATATACCTAATGGACTTAATAACTTATAAGCACCCTCAACCAATAAAGCCGTATGTTAAATAACATCGATATGATATTGTCTTTATAATATGAAACGATTTTTACAGCCAGAGAATATGCATTTGTGACATAGATCAATTATCCTCATAATGCACACATTTAAAGATCACCAAAAGTGAAACCAGTGAAGTGTAAATGTGTATAATTCAAAATGCAAATAAATCTTCATATATTCTTTGTGTATTTCAACTTTATATATATATATATATATATATATAGGTTGCCTGAAGAGTTGTCCATAAGCATGGTTTTAATATTTTAATACAAAAACATGTAAATTAATAAGAAATAATGCGGTGTCTTGCACTTTTACCTTCTCTTTCAATATTTTGATGTTAGAAATCCTTCTTCAGGAAATATTCGGAGGATTTGAATTTTCTGCTAATTTCTCTATTCTATAGTTTCTATCAATACACGTCACACATATAAACGTATATATATGCTCTCTGTGTGTTGTTTGTGAGAAAGCGAGTGCGTGCGCGCGTGTGTCTGTGTATTCCTAAACGCTTATGTATCTGCTGATAAGCTCAGACCCACAAGGTTCCACTAATTAGATCACTTGACATCCTTGCAGTATTGTTTCTTTCTTTGAAGTCTAAATGAACTTCATTTTATTAAACTGTTATTGAAATGACGCATGTGGACTTGCTTTGTTGGTCTCTTCTGCTTATTTTATGGTGCCTGAGTTAAAAACTGTCTATCTTTATTCATTCATTATTTATTAACTGGCAAATTGAGAAATCGGTATGCATCGAATGAAAAAGAAATTAATAAAGCCAACTCGTACATTTAGTCGCAAACTAGAACATGAACAAATGATATTCATGTTCAAGTGACAGTAAAAAACTGAAGAGACAATCCTTTATTGTGATGAGATTAAGCTAGGATTCAAGCATGAGTTGACCACACAAAAAGCAATTATCATGAATGAATATGCTACTGTATTCTAAGAGTAACAAAGGAAAAAATTAACAGTAAAATCAACGAGATCAAAAACTAAAATGTAAACAGCATTAAATTATTCCGTTTTTCTTATTGAACTGCTAGAATCAATAAACTAAAAGTTAGGGGGAAAAAATAAATGAAGTAAAACATAGTCATAACTAACGTTCATACATTAATTATATTTGATCTGCAGCGTATCGAAAATATTGATTACTTTATTTCTGTTTTCATTAGACTTAAACACATTTTGTATCGTTTGTATAGACATTCGATTGAGTGGAAGGCACTATATTACCATACGCTGTTATTTTGTGAACTACTGAAGAACGAGAGTTAATGCTGAAATTTTTTTTCATCTGAAGTCGAAGCTTATGGACTCTGAAGGAGGCTACGAACAATAATTTAAAATGTTTTCTTTCATACTACGAGCATATCATACAAAACAAATTACATCCTAAAGTAATATTTTAAAAAAAAATTTCTTTGTAAACGGGAGTAAATGAAAATTAATATTTTTAATTATCCTTAATTGTTTATCTTGTGTAGTCGATATGAAATTCATATAAATCGTTTTTTAGCACACAAGTCTTATTCAAGTAAAGTTGTGAGAAAAAAATGCTACATATTATATACACGTAAGAAAAATAGGGAAGATAGAACCAATCATTGATTAGAAGTTATATACTGCACTGGATATGATAGCAGGAAGCTGAGGAATTAGATAAATAGCTTATTATCTCAGTAATAT
This sequence comes from Octopus sinensis, assembly GCF_006345805.1. NCBI lineage: Eukaryota > Metazoa > Mollusca > Cephalopoda > Octopoda > Octopodidae > Octopus > Octopus sinensis. The sequence goes on from NC_043008.1 coordinate 8,025,018, forward strand.
TGTCTCACTTCTAACCAGTAAGTCTCCGCCTAACATGAGTTAAACAAGTCCAGAAAATGCAAACCAATGTGTGTTATTGTAATTAGTCATTTAACCTATGAATGTTGCTTTTTGCAATGTTAATCAGTTTATGCTGCATTAGAATGCAAATGTAATTAAAATATTTATAAAATATGTGGGGAGAAATGTAACATCATAAAGAATAATTCTGTTTTTGCATATTCTCATCCTTTGATGCTTTCATTCCAGTGACTATGTATTCTTTTTATTACATGAATGATTCACTGTTATTCTATTCTATGCATATTGTGGCACGCTGTTGTTTACCATAAGTCCACCACACCAATACTGAGTTTGCTCAAAAACATTGAGTATTGCTTCTTTGTCATCATTCTATCAATGTTTGGTATTCGTCAAAAATGTTTCTGGTTACGTTAACAAATCATGCGATACATGGATCAAAGTACTTCAAACGATTTTGTCTTTTCTATTTCTAATTCTTTCTTAGTTCGTTACACTTAGTTCCTCTTCATAATCCTAATCATTAAAAAACAACAACAAAAAGCTGTAGAAAATGTTGAAAATCCCCCCTTTCCTGATAGATATATTTATCCCCCAGTACAAAACTGAAACGCTCGTGAATTTGGCTGAAAATCACTCAACTGTAAAAATGAGTTGCCAAGCTGTATCGGCCTTTGCCTTTCCCTTGGATAACACTGGTGGCGTGGAGAGGGGAGGTCGGTATGCATGGGCGACTGCTGGTCTTCCATAGACAACATTGCCCAGACTTGTGCCTGAGAGGGTAAGTTCCTTGGTGCAATGGTCAGTCATGACCGAAGGGGGTCTCCACAAAGTGATAACTTCTATGTAGAAAAGCATCGCATAACAAATTATTACATTTTAAAAATACTTTCAAATTAACAATTGAATAATACAACACGGCGAGACTTACGAAGCAGCAAATGCTAACTTTTAGAATAAAAAGAAAAAAAAAAGAGGTGATTGCCTAAGGAAAAATACATTTGCTGAAATGTGTATAGATTTTCCACCGGAAGATGGTTTGTGTGCAGTGGAATTGATGTCAATTAGAAGAATAAATATGGATGAAATATATATTTATTAAGTAAATAAATGAAAGTGAATATGTTTGCAACGAAAATTACTTGTCTTTGATTTTAATAAGTTAACCCAAATAGATTTACATTGCCTCATCGTCGGTAGTCAGCAGTTTCCGTTCCTGTACATGCGTGCATATATATATATATATATATATATATATAATATATATATATATATATATATATATATATATATATATATATATATTATATATATATATATATATATATATATATGTATATATATATATATATATATATATATATATATATATTATATATATATATATATATATATGTATATATGTATTTATGTATAACCCTCAGTCCGTATGTCGGTTTACCTGGCTATCTATTTATCTATTGATCGATCGATCTATTTATATATGCGCACATGTGTGTCTGCAATTGTATTTGCACATGCACACATACATACACAAGTACGTATATATATATATATATATATGGAGAGAGACATATAGATAGATAGATAGATAGATAGATATAGATATAGATATATACAGGTGTGTCTATGTAATTTATATGTGTGTGCGTGCGTACGTGTATGTGGATATGGGTGCGACTAACACACGCGTGTGTGTGTTCTTTATATAGGATATTTGTAGTAACTAAACATATTTATTGATTTGTGAACTGGGTGGAATAATGTATGATTGTTGATAATTTTGCGTAAAGGCGGTGTGCTGGTAGAAACGTTAGCATGCTGGGCGGAATGCTTAGCGGTATTTCATCTGCCGTTACGTTGTGAGTTCAAATTCCGCCGAGGCCGACTTTGCCTTTCATCCTTTCGGGGTCGATAAATTACGCACCAGTTGCACACTGGGGTCGATCTAATCGAATTTCACCATCCCCCCAAAATCTCGGGCCTTGTGCCTAGAGACAAAATAATTTTGAGTAACAGTTTGCGAGGTTCAAAAAGTAAAATAGTAGATTGCATATGAAATCAATCAGAAGTAAATTACAAGTCGAGAGGCAGGTTGTAACGGACACATTTAGCCCTCGTTCTAGAGATGACAATATATGACATACCCACGGTAATACAAATATTCTAATGTTTTCTATAATAAGGACTTCATGTAATGAATCTCATAAAGATCAGAAGTAAACCGGTAAACATTCTACTTCAGTTCAACTCCTGCATAAACTTAAAGTGTCTGCAGAAGTTGAACTCCTATTACTTTCGTCCGATTAGCAATTCATACAACGTATGTAAAAGAGTTTATACAAGCGTGATGTGTCACCTTATATGAAGGACTTGAGAGACACAGCTAAAAATCTATGAAAAGTATACAATATGCTACAACATTTGTAAGTATAGAAGACAGACGAAATACTTCATAAATCTTAATAACTATAAATGAGGATACATGCAGTTTCGACAGCTAAACTAAAACCACTAAACTATGATTAGTGCATGACCAGGAGACCAATAAAATCTAGAAATTAGTGTTCTTTTTATCCTACTGAACACTATTACAGTAGTTTTAGATTAGCGATAAATTGTGGTTTTAATTATTAAATAACAGAGAGCGATTAGTTCAACATTAAAGTAAGGACTGTTTACTAATGCATATGCAACAATGTAAAACTGTTATTAATTTTAAAAATTAAGTTACAAAATCATATAATTAAGTGCGACACATCATATAGTATGTGACACAAACATTTACAAACAATTAAATGTTCGCTCTGATGTTCTTTGAAACAGTTGTAAATTTGAGGTTGCAATATCCATATTTACAGAACTATCAAGAGGGATAATGAAAAATTTTATATAACCAACAAAATGGCAACAGCAATAGCCACAAAGCATAACTATAGACTACTCTCTTTCCAGTTCTCAATGGAGTGGCCATTATAAAACACACCAAAATAATGGGTTAATTAGGTTAAATTTTATTTGTGAAATACACTTGTTCTGAATTCGCAGCAAAAAGTGGTCAGCGTTTGTGGTGGGGATTTGAAGGAGGCGCTAGGAATGTGGCCTGGAGGACAAGGATGCGACTGATCAATACGTTTTGGGAAACATAGCTCTAGACTAAGTAGTTGTGGTTTGAGTGTATCTACGAGTTCGGGTATACACAGGCATCTATTGCAATTAGAATAATTGTGATGAAAATGTAATAGATCTCACCCTCAACAGAGTGACAGTGACGCTTTATTTACATGTTTGAGTGTGAGAGGATGTGCGTGTGTGAATGCGTAAGTGCACATCACAGATGAATAAGAATGTCACTTCTGAATCATGCATTCCTAGTTTCGATTGTATTTCGATACACATTTGCCAGGCTTCATTTTCTTTTACCTCAAGCTGACTAAATGACGTGTAAGTGAAATTGAGTAGACAGATATTGTGTAGAAGACTGCGAACCGCATTGTATCTGCAATTCAAAGAACCAAACTTGTCCCACTATGTCGGAGTGATTCGACCGGGGAATTGTTTTAGTTCTGTCTTTTAGATTACGCTACAACCTATACGCTAAATTGAATTAGTTAAGTAGTCTTCTAGTTTTGATAATCGGCTAACTGAACTCATCGCTTGCTATGTCGACTTAACTACCAGATCATTGTCGAAATATCTAAGTGGCTGAATATTAAATAAAGAATGTGTAGTGCTAACGACTTAAGGAGTACAAGCGAGATATAAGAAAACTAACTGGCAGACCATTGTTACGATGTGTTCCAGTTGATCGGATCAACAGAGCAGCCTCCTTCTGAAATTAACGTACAAGTGGTTGTGCACTTGGTAGACATGCGTACCATTAACACTGCTCGAAGGGAGATTCAGCGTGGCAGAGAATGTGACAAGAGTGGCCCTCTGAAATACAGGTATTAGGCATTTTTTAACCCGGCTGAGTGGACTGGAGCAATGTGAAGTAAAGTGTCCTCTCAAGAATACAAGGCGCCGCCAGGAATATCGGGTTCACGGCCTTACGATCATTAGCCGAATATCCTAATCGCTGAGCCACGTGACCTCACCAAGCAAGGCATATTCTGTAACAAACATTCCCATTTTAATTCGAGTCAACTCAAAAATATTCCGCTTGATTTCTGTCACCTTCCTTTCACACTAATGGCTGGCATTCCTTGTATGGAGAGCAACGCAAAAGTACTCAGGACGACAAAAATACCTGAATGTAAAGGACAAAACCGAGACATTCATTCTCCAGGCACGGATTTCATCTTTCGTCCCGTATTTTCTAAGGTTTTTCGGTATTGATAATTTCCGATTTTAATGAATATTTAATATTTTCATCCTTGAGTGACCATATAAGCGTGCTAAGACGTGTTGAAAATTTTCTCGTATTATTTCTAAATGTTCTTTCATGATTTGTTATACTTTGTTCCATAAAGAATGAGTAGTTCCAATATAGTCGTATCTATTTTCATCTGTTGAGACTACACATCTATTGACGGTATTTCGTACCTTACAGTTTATTTAAAATCTGCATTGCTTTCTCCTAGCGCAATCGCATTTTCTGTGTATTAAGCTATAAACGTCTTTATTATTGTATCATATAATATTTGTATATGTTTTATATTTTCACTGATTATCTTTGTAATTTAGGTTTTCATGATAGTCGCTACTCTTTCTAGTCACCATGTATGCCTGTCTTTTAGTTATAGGATCTATAGAATTATTTAATTGAGTTGATTCCCTTTGATTATTGTATATTTTCCTGGCGGTGGTTTCAATAGAATTTGGATTAAACAGCTTACTATCTTTTTTAATGTAAAGTATAGAAGCCATCTTAACATGGCTAACCACATAGGGGAGGGGGTGTTACTGTAGCACCCCTCCCCTATGTGGTTAGCCATGTTAAGATGGCTTCTATACTTTACATTATCGAGCGATTGCTGTTTCAATCTCATTCTGAGATTTAATAATGCTATCTTTTTTTAAAATTACTATTAATATTAATATCTTTAATTTTGTTTTCATTAATATTTCTCTTATTAATGTTATTGTTCCGTGACTTCGCTTTTTGTTTGGTGCTGTGCACGTCTATTATTTAAGCTAAATTTCTAGAGTTGGAGAACGCGATTTTGATTCTTCGTTTATTAAATGAACTATGGAATTTATTCATTACTGGAAAAAATACATCTAGTGCTTCATAGAACATTCTAGGTATTTTGATTTTAATACTAGACAAGAAAGAAGTTTTAATTGCTTTTGCAAACAATGTATTCATTTTAATAGATTTGAATAATAGAATGCCTTAATTTATATAATATTAATGAACTTTTTTCTCTATTAACATCTATAATAAATGTAATAATAAAGAAACATACAAAGAATGTAAGAACAAAATTCAGTTTATATGATTATACATAGTATAACCTAAAAACTGTTTAAAACATTAGTAGTAAGAAGTTAGAAGGACTTTAGAATATAAAGGACAACTTATTTAATAACCACGTGGTTCTTACTGGCTAGTAATTATCCACTACTATTATTAATAACCTTCTCAAAAGTTCAAATAATATAATCAATTCTGAAATCTATCAAAAAGCCATGTGACTATATAAAAGTATTCTATAAATATCCACATCACGATCGTTCGAGAAAAATTGCCAATACCAACATACACTGCTACTGTTGCTGCTGAATTTACTCCATAACGAATCAATGGAGGAAAACAGTACATCGATTAATGTTATGATTACCTTCTACTACTAATCCTAATTCAAACTAATAAAGGAGAAAAAATTCCTCTTTCAACAAAGTCGTATTTATATACCCTGAAGAGATCGTGGTAATAATGTATAAATCGCTTCATATAAATATGCAACAATATAGAATTAGTGCGATCGAAACATATGTTGGACAATTATTATGAATAAACGAACTGGAAATAACCATAAAGTTTGAATGTTCAAATTCTTCATTCTCATTATTATCACTATTCTACTTTATACTCTAAGTAGCCAAGAAATAAATTATAAAATCGGATGGGAGTTAAAGGAAGTTTACTACAAAATGAACAATCTGAAGGAACAAGGCTTGGTATTTCCCGCATAGAAATTCGGTATCTGCCTAGATTTTGTATCCCTGCTTTTGCTAGGTATATAAATGTAAGATCCAGGGATCAAGGTGTAGGAAGACCGTTAGCTTCAAGCAATCAGTAGTAAATAAATAAATAGAAAAACAATTTCAGGGACAATAGTTGTTTATTGAGACGGAGGGTTGTGGATATTTTCTTTCGTATCGAAGAACGATAAGTTGAAAAGAACTTCTTTTTATAGTCCTCGGGTGTAGAAATAAGAATACAAGAGATACTAAATGGAGTAGGTAAGACCCAGGCTACATATGTTTCATAGCGTGTGGAACTTCAGACGTGGTAAAAATCTGAGCGAGGTGTATACCGCCGGCTACTCTCCAGAGCAAGGTATAATAAATATGTACCATAATGGTATGATTATAAACAGGACACATTTTTAGCCATTTCTCCGTAGACTAGGTTCTCATCAGAGGGGTCTGAAGCATTCTGACAATCCCCAGAGAAAGAATTACCCAAATTGTTTATATAGTCAACAAATGCAGCAGTTACTCTATGAAGGAGTCTCTAATTTGTATCCCTAATTTGAAGCCTGTCCTGTATATATATATATATATATATATATATATATATATATATATATATATATATATATATATAATCAACAGGCTTCCTTCAGTTTCCGTCTACCAAAACCACTGAAAATGCTTTGGTCGGTAGAAGAATTTATAACAGAAGAGATTTGCTGAAGGTGTCACGCAGTTTACACTGAACTCCGGACCATGTGGTTTGTAAGCAATTTTCTTACCACAACATCACGTCCAAATATGGAAAAATATACATTGAAATACCAGCGCCTCTTAATACCCACGCATTTGAAATGTACTCTGCTAAGCTGTTTAATCATCATATGTGGGCAGCGTAGAACAATTCAACATTTACAAGCATCAGAATAATAATATTTACTATTATAATTATTTTCATGTGAAGAGATTCAGCTTTTATTTATTTATAAATTCCTTTACAATGGCGATTGAGCTGTTAGAAATTCAGTATTATTTTCCATTCTGAGAAGTAGATGATGGTGTGGGTTTGTTAATTGCATTTTCACATTATTTTGAATTGCAACACATTTTAAATAATTTGAAATTTTTGAAAATCTTATACGTTCATGAGATTAGATTTTTACTCATTTAATGCAATAACGTCTTATCTGGTACAGGTATTTGAAGATAATATGTTATGCAATGTTATAGATAGATAGATAGATAGATAGATAGATAGATAGATAGATAGATAGATAGATAGATAGATAGATAGATAGATAGATATATAGATAGATAGATAGATAGATAGATAGATATAGATAGATAGATAGATAGATAGATAGATAGATAGATAGATAGATAGATAGATAGATAGATAGATAGATAGATAGATAGATAGATAGATAGATAGATAGATAGATAGATAGATAGATAGATAGATGGATAGGTAGTAGATAGACAAATATAGATATATAGATACAAACATATATACACACACACATATATATATATATATATATATATATATATATATATATATATGTTGCGAAAGAGAGAGAGGTAGAAGGAGAGTAAGAGAGTGTGAGAGACAGAGAGAGAGGCAATTATGCGGATAAGCTAATTTGAAATATTAAATATTTTAGATTTGTTAAATATAGAAGTTTGTGTATGAAATACAAAATATCTTCATGAGACCACAGAAGATAGTAGCTGTACTCCTTCCCAATTTAATACTGCTACCGATTGTACTTCCAGATCTTCTGTACTAATAACGAACCAAAGGAATTTAACATCCCTAGGGGTAAACTCCAACCGCAGAGTAAGTAGGAAAACTTGCAGTTGTTGGGTATCTGCTCTCTTCCTCCTTCTAGGGTTCTGTCTGCGTAAAAATGTAGTCTACAAGTGTCGTGTTAAAAGACAACTCCCCCATCAAGCAAGGATCTATATCAGGGGCACTGTTGATTTCAAGCGCCTACCATGCACACACGAACACTTTCTCCAATCCAAATACTAAATTATCTACATCCTTAGCAACTTATATACAGAACCTTAAATTTCAAAATGTTCCCGATACCCTATCCTGGTCTATCCTAATTGAGGCTCCCTCATACATTGCACACAGTATCTACAAATTATGTTTATGGGAATCGCTAACCATGCTTCGTCACAACAACATCTCATTAATTAATAGATTCGCAAATGTAGTAGTGTCTTGTAAATACAAGTTCTACGCATCATTAGCCAACTTTATTTAATCTATGTAAACTCATAAATATAATTATCCTTAATTAAAATTAAATTTGGTTTACGCCTAATACTACTCTTCTTATTGAATTATTCCTCCTTCTCTATTCACCTTCTATTCAAGTTCCTACGAATCTGCATACCTCAGCATTCTCGCCCTAATATCAACCAACATTCATTATTCTACCAACCACTGCTAACTTGACCACCGACTCACCCACGCCCAGTCCACTTCTCTCTATTTTCTTTCATATCTTTCTGCAATCTAGGTTTTTTTGGGTTTTTTTTACAATCTACTTTTTAGTTCATCTACGTTGTTGGTGATACTATTAGAAGAATGTTCAGCTGTTTATGCAACAGCATCATCTACGCTTGATTCGTAATTATCATTGTCTTTACCATGTTTTGGGTGTCCAACTTTGCATCGATTATTTGATCATCAGATCCAAACAGAAATATTCATGCTGCTGATAAATCAACGTGATTAGTCACACTTGATGCTGAAAGATCTGTTTAATTAGATATTCATGAGAATTACTTTCTTCGCTCACCTTCCATTTCCTATGCTTAAAAGTCGGAATGAATATTTCCAGTTCATGTCACTGGTGTAACAAATAGTGACAAGGGATGTAAATGTTAGCACAGAGGAATGAATTGTGTTCCCTTTTAACTTTCGCATAGATATGCGACTGGGATGGGAAATACATGAAATGGAAAAAAAAATACAGTTCACAGAGTATGTTGCATGTTTAATTATAAACGAGAAACGCACTCTTAGACGACAAACTCAATTGTGGTATGTAAACAGGCTACAAATAATAATTGACTACAGCGTGAAATGTTCTATTATTCTACAAAGAACTAGCAGTATCGCCCGGCGTTGCTCGGGTTTGTAAGGGAAATAACTATATAAGCATTTTTAGAGAGTTATAGCCAAAATATAGCAAAAAATGCATTAAAGTGGGTAAAATATGGTGGTCATTTTTTTTTTAAATCGTAGACTCATCGTAGACGCGCGCTAATACCCAGAAGGGCTCGGTATGAATCTCGACTATAAGATACCCGGTTTTGGTTAAACTGCACCGCAAAATGTGGGAGTAGTTAGGAACCTAAATCGTAGGAGACAGACACCACACAACCTCTTTTTTATATATAAAGATTATTGAAGACTATTTCAGTTTAAATGTTTCTTTGAATACAACTTCGCATAAAAAGGAATATATATATATGAGTAGCAAGTATTAAATGAATTTCTTTTTTTTTTATATATTGTGGGATGAAGGGGACTTTTATCTGTAAATAATATATATATATATATATATAATGAAGGGTGAAATTAATTAATTTGGAATAATTATCAATTACACCAAGTAGTCTTCGGCATGTAAAAGCCTCATTCGAGGAAAATTTAAGTAATACTAAGCAATAAAGGGTTTAGCAACGAATTGCCTTACCACATACCGAATTTAGAAATAGCAGTCAAAGGGTTTTAGCTATTTCTTCTACTAAAAAGGAGATCTCAGTAAAAACAGCAATTTGAAGGCAGACACAAACAGGTAAGAGAGAATGAATTGACGGCAATCTATCATACATTTTTAAGTTATCTACGGACGTACGTTTCGAAATCAAGTTTTTAGGAAAGCATAAGAATAAATATTAAATATTAAATAATTCTATCTTACCGAAACTTCTTTTCTCTTCAGCGTAGAATACTATAATCATAAATGATTATATATTGAATTTTGAGATACTAGAAGGCACCAACTCAACTCAGTATCAGAGCGAGCTAGAATCCGCAAATAGTATCACCGAATTCAATTTGTGAATGAAACGATTGTGTCACCAGCCCCTTCCCACCCGCGTGTAGCCAAAACAAGACTGCTATTTCTAAATTCGGTATGTGGTAAGGCAATTCGTTGCTAAACCCTTTATTGCTTAGTATTGCCTATATAGATATATATATATATATATATATATATATATATATATATATATATATTCATCGAACTCAACTGGACGGCCAGAACGAGGTGCGTCTATGAGGTCAAAGTTTCCATTTTTGAACTTGGTATACCAATCACGAGCGGTTATTTCAACTATGACACCCTCTCCATACACAGAACAAATGTCGCGAGCAGCTTTTGCGACCTTAGAACCTAGATTAAAATCAAAAACAAGGAGGTGTCGAAAATGGTCGTGTTTCTTAACTTGACATCCCAATTTAATTATCTGAAAATAAACAAAAATTAACTAAAATTAACTAGGAAAAAAAAGCAAAATAGATTCCATAATTTAAAAACGCAATAAATTCCAAAATTTAAAAAACACGGCAGGAACCTAGTTGCCAACCCAATATATATGTATACATACACACATATATATATATATATATATATATATATATATAGGGAGAGAGAGAGAGAGGAAGAGAGATAAATAGCTACATAGATAGATATTTAGAGAATGTTAGTTATGGACAGTTCATAGGGTTATAGTTCATAGTCCCTAAATCACTCAACTTAACACAAGTCACGTCAGACCCTAAGCCACCGGTATTTAGCGTATGCTGTGACGTGTGTAACGCTAAGCGTGTTATGGACTCAAAATCCTGGGTAAGCCTATGAGGCGGCCGTAAGTAACTTTCTGTAAACACGCTACTGCTCCGTAACTTATAGTATGCTTCTCTTATATACATACAAATGAAATCAATTTTATATTATTGATATTTTAGGCTAAGAAGCGATAATTGTACAAGTTTCTATACTCTGATACGTAGTAAGTGCTGAAATACATAATCTGGAAATCATTTGTTTTATGAAATATATTTAAATATGTATCTGAAGCTACCTTTTCCTATATTTTTGTCTTCTGTTCCTTGACCGAGAATTTATGAGACAAATTGTATTTCACCGTTAGAGATGCAGACCTACACTTACTTTTGCGACTACATTAAGGTTTAACCGGCTTCCGTTTATCCCGTACTTATATGTTATGTTTGTATTTGGGATATCGGACTTAAAATGTGCCGAACATCTTGCGTACCCTGTGAATATTTCTTTTCCGCTCTTGGTTTGGTGTATTTCGTGTGTAATCAGTTTTATCAGTTGCTTCTGAGATTTCTAGATATTTTTATTGCATCAGAGAAGATTATGAAAGGTTCTGTTATTTTGTAGCAGATTAGTTATCTCTAAGACTATAATATTGATAAGAGTATTAGAATCAATATAAGAGCAATACTAGTCTGTGTTGATATACAGAAAAATATCTAACGGGTATACTAAATAAGTTATTGTTGCTTACAGTTCAATTTGGTGTAATATCTTGGACGTTAATGTTTACGTTTGTCAGTAG
>NC_043008.1:8039298-8064298 GCF_006345805.1 Octopus sinensis
TACATATATATGCAAAAATATATATACATATATGTATATACATATGTGTATATACATACATATATATATGCAAATATATAAACATATATGTATATGCATATGTATGTATATGTATATATATATATATATATATATATATATATGTGTGTGTGTGTGGTGTGTGTGTGTGTGTGTGTGTCGGCGCACGATAGGCACGAATTGATTAGTGCTGAGATGACATAAAATACCTAAGATCCAGCATCAAACGATGGGCGACGCAATCCAGGTTAACGAACATTAGCCACCGGCTATACGAGAGCAGTGCAGCCATTGCAATTAAATAAATAACGGGTGGTTGTTAATGGCATCAAAGCATTTTTAATTTGGTGAAACAGATGTGAGTATAAGCATAATTAAGCAGAAATCGAATGTAGCAATTCGTAGATAGAAGTGTATCCAGAGAGTTCGTACTCTAACATAAAGCCCCAATATGATAGAGGCAGTTTGTGTGTATTTGTGTGCGTGTGTATTGTACAAGAGAGAATGAAAGAGAGAGAGAGAGAGAGAGAGAGAGAGAGGCAGAGAGAGAGAGGCGGAGAGAGAGAGAGGGGCAGAGAGAGAGAGCGAGAGAGTGAGAAGGAGAGAGAGGGAGGAAGTTAGAAGGGATGAAACGTTATAGTGAAAGTGGAGTGGTGGCACTTCGTCGGTTACGACGACGAGGGTTCCAGTTGATCCGATCAACGGAACAGCCTGCTCGTGAAATTAGCGTACGAGTGGCTGGGCACTCCACAGAAATGTAGTTCTCGGAGAGATTCAGCGTGACACATAATGTGACAAGGCTGGCCCTTTGAAATACAGATACAACAAAAACAGGAATAAAGGGTGTGAGAAAGTTGTTGTGAAAGATTACAGCGAGATTTTCCACCACCACCACCCTCTGCCGGATCCACGTGGAGCTTTAGGCGTTTTCGCTCAATAATGCCCGGTCTTGGAATCGAAACCGCGATCCTACGACCGCGAGTCCGCTGTCCTAAGCACTGGGTCATTGTGATTCCACATACTGTAAGAATAAGAAGGCTCAAAATTAGGAGTGATATCAGACTAGTATTAGAAGAGAAGAATATATAGAATAATAATCATAAACGTGAGAGAATGGGCACATTTGCATAAAACAGAGTGGGAGACGTAGGTGTAACTGCATTAGAAGTAACATAGTTGCCAGCCGTTCAAAAGATCAATAAGTTTACCAGAAGAGGGTTTGAACCTACGACGATGAGTGACAGAATGAAAAGATTTGTGGTGATTGGAACGGCCGACAAGTCTCCAGCTGAACGCAAGTATGCCTAAACGTCTGGCCAATGAATGCTAAATTCATCCATGCGTGCAGACGCGTGACGCTCCCAGCAACCTATAGAATGGAATGTAAAAGCAGTGAGAGGTAAAAGACGATCAAGATTGTAAGGTATGAGTAGTCAGTACAGGAGTACTGTTGTTACTTTCTATTCTAGGTACAAGGCTCGAAATTTTGGGGGAGGGGGCCAGTCGATTAGATCGACCCCAACACGCAACAGGTACTTAATTTATCGACCCCGAAGGGTAGAAAGGCCAAAAACAAAACAAAAAAACAACTCAAATTTAAAATCATATTATCACATAATCATTGAAATAAAGTCTAAATGGTATCTCTTTTATCTCTTTTACTTGTTTCAGTCATTTGACTGCGGCCATGCTGGAGCACCGCCTTTAGTCGAGCAAATCGACCCCAGCGATTATTATTTGTAATAATATAAGTCTCTTTGCCGAACCACTAAGTTACGAGGACGTAAACACACCGGCATCGGTTGTCAAGCGATGTTGGGGTACAAACACAGACACACACACACTCACATACACACACACACACACACACATATATATATATATATATATATATACATATATATATATATATATATATATATATATATATATATATACATATATACCACGGGCTTCTTTCTGTTTCCGTCTACCAAATCTACTCACAAGGCTTCGGTCGGCACGAGGCTATAATAGAAGACACTTGCCCAAGGTGCCGCGCAGGGGGACTGAACCCGGAACCATGTGGTTCGTAAGCAAGCTACATACCACACAGCCACTCCTACGTCTAAACAATTATAGTTATAAGGTCCACTTTGGTTTGCAGTGAGACGAATAGGTGTATGCAGGATGTTTGTGATTACTACATGCCTACCTGTAAATGTTGCATGTACACGATTTGCTCTAATGAACATTCCAGGTTATCAACACACGAAGAGATTTGGAATCTACAAGACAGACGTAGCATTAATGAAGTGGCGAATGGTGACGAAATATCTTCGGCACCCTGTTTGATTGATCGAATGATTGATCAAGCAAGAGTGTAGTTTATTGACCAATAAACTGATCGATTGTTTGGTTAATCTTGATAAATAATAATAATAATAATAATAATAATAATAATGATAATAATAATAATAATAATAATAATAATAATAATAATAATAATAATAATAATAATAATAATAATAATAATAATATTAATAATTACGTTTATATATATCGCTAAACTGGCAAAATGACCATCCCTAAATACAACAACAATACTACTACTACTACTACTACTACTACTACTACTACTACTTCTTCTACTACTACTATTACTAATAATAATAATAATAATGAGAAGAAGTAGTAGTAGTAGTAGTAGTAGTAGTAGTAGTAGAAGAAGAAGAAGAAGAAGAAAAAAAAGAAGAAGAGCCTTTATGTTTGTAATTTACAAAACGTGTTTAAACCCAATTTTCAAATAAATGAACACAAAAAAAACTAATGTCATACACGGCAGATTATCAAAAGTATCGTAGGTTAGTTTCACGTTATGATAGAAGGCATCAGTCCCAGCCTTTCTTTGAACTCTAGCAAATCCGTCGCAAGAAGCTCAACCTCACAAATATCACGGAAATTAAAGCGCACATACATCAAAGAGAAAATTCCCATAGGTATCAGCCTACAGAATGGAAGAAAAGAGATTCCATTACGTGAAATAAGATTTGACCTCACAACATCTGAGAAGACACACTAATAGAAAGGAGTATCTGAGAATAAATAATAACCTGGAAATGATAATTCCAAAAGAAACTAAAACACTAAAAGAAAATGCTACTACAATAACAATAATTTCAACACCACGAATAATTACCGACTAGATAAAAAGGGCCATGTCCAAAGAATAATAATGGAAGTTCTATGACAAGAGAGCACACTATCAAGGACATTTAGTTTAGACAAACCAACAAGACCGATGCGATGCATGATATTGTACAACGAGACCAAGATGATATATCGGTCTTTAAATTATCGCCAAAATGTGTAGCATTAAAGAAAGTTACTGATATATCCTGAGAAAATATCCTTACTAACATTATCAGGAAATCAGGAAAATAGTAATTAATCAACAAGAAATAATACTCACAGCCAACGACAGTATTACAAAAACAATAGAAATATGACCTCAATCACGAAAAAAGAAAAGGAAGTTCCACTATAGTAATTATAATGAAAACGCCATCCATTCAGATACAAATTTAAACAATAATAACAGCAAAAGTAATTATGGCAATTACAGTAACAACAATAGTAACAAAAAATGAGAAAAACACTACACCCATCTCTTGTAACAGAAGTAACAGGCAAAGGTAATCTTTGGCTTAACTAGATCACGGCATTAATCCCTTCATAAGAGACTCTAATAGAAATGATGATGATGATGGCGTTTAATAAATTCTTCAGGTTCATTCGCTACATTTGACATACTATATACAGCAGCGAGCGACCTCACAACTTTCGTACCCATAGGTTATCTCACCCATTAAACACGACGTGATTGATGTCGCTGCATTCTCAAATGTTACTGACCTCGGACAACCTCACAGCAATACACAGTATTTTTTACCGCTTCAAACATATACAACATTACTTCTTTTTGCTACTTTGCGACCGAATGTCACCCATGGAATCCATAACATTTTCTTCTAGCGAGTGTTTTCAAATTACCTCAAAAACTCTTCATTCTTGATTTCGTCCATCAAATATAAAATGCCCATAACTGCGTCTAAGAATCTTCAAATAACTTGGAACGGAATCAGCCTGTTATTAAAAATGTGCATGTATGTACAAATATGTATATTTATTATTTTACAGCATGTTCTGCATGTGCACCTCTCTTGATATATAAATGGAGGGCTTATGCATTTCGAATATTCTGTCTATTGAATAAACTTGAAATTTAATAAGCGGTATGATTGCGCCCACGAAATCATAAACAACCCTGGTGCATACCGTGTTCAAAGACATGTTAGATAACGATTCTGATAAACTGCATTTGTGGTTTTGATGTAGATTTTTTTCATATTTGATTACAAATGATTCTGTAAGGAAAACGGCGTGTATAATTATTCGTGGCAAATAGCTTTCACAGCATCCATAGAAAGTTAATTAATCTGTTATGTTATTTACAAATATTCTTTGCTTTTATTTCTAATAATGAAATAATTGTTAATTTGCTCTAGACCAAAATATTCGCATGTGATAAATTGTCTATTTATTCTGATTAGAACTGTCGAAGCTAGGAAATTATAATTAATCTGAGTAGCTCGGAGGAGTGATAGAAAGACTACAGCTGCGGAGGAAATGTATTTCACGTATTCATATTCAGCCGTTTACTGTTATTTTTAATGTGTCTAAAGTGAATGAATTATGTCGTCGCAATTCTCTTGTGTCTGTTTAATTGACTTTCTTCTCCCCACCGTACAGTTTTAGCTCCGAGGCAATAAAATAAATTTAGTATATAGATGATTATATACAAATACCATATTAGATGCAGTAGTTGATATGAGCTTTACAGTCTCACATTTTAAATGTATATTCACTACTTTTAAATTTCGCATGCTATTCTTGTGATGAGATTCTGTCACCATTGTCTGTATTGAAAACGTTTCAACTCAACTAAGTGTCATCTCAAAAGTACTGGTGAACTTGCTTCACTATAAGTAAGTACATTTTCACTAACACGAAATATACTTCTCTAAGGCAACAAATGGGCTCAATACAAAGACATTCAAATGTTCATCACATTATTAAACTGCCGACATTTTAGGTTATTCCAATAGTAAATAGCATTCATAACCGTGCAAATGTCTACTGCTGTCTATAATTAACTTTCATCTAAAGTATTAGTGTATAAATAAGACCTCATGATTATAGTTCATAAAATGAAGGTAATATCGATGGAATATCACATGATAAGATAAAAAAAAACTTTTGAAATGTCCATATGTGTTTGTTACATAATTAATTCTTAAACATTTTTCAGGCATTTTATTTTTCTCAAAATCATTCAGTGCAGACATTTTGTGAGTACCAAGTGCACAGTCTATAATAACCGAAATATCAGCTCAAACTGTGATATTTGTGAAGTATTTTGCGAAGACTAAATATATATCCACTGCATAGTTATAGATTTATAAACAGCAATCGATAATGTTTGAAACTAAAAAAAATTCAGTGTGCGCTGAGAATTGTATGTGATTATTAGCTAATCCAATTTTACATGAAATACTGTACCGCGTTTACGTTTCGTTGGCTTAACCGGACTTAGTTTTATATACGATGAAAGCGAAGAAGGATATATGAAATCAAGAAACAGAAATTTTAATTCCACGCTTTGAAATCATATTGCACGTTATAAAGTTTCTTATACGTGCTGGTCTATGAAATGACTAACAAAAAACAAAATGTGAATTATTGTTTCGATGGAACAATTTCTAATACCATTGGCAATTGGAACAAAAGAAAACTGTTTCGAATCAAAATCCTAAAAGGACACTAAATAGTTCAGCATGGATCACACTGAACATTCTGCACCAAGCCTCTCCTTTGTAAATATTGATACTAAGGTATGCCTCTAAAAATATATCATACCTGAAGAGGTAATATAGAGCTAACAATATCTCATAATCCTCCGTTTAAACAGTTATCGAATTATTAAAATTATATTACCAAATTTAACGCTTACCTGAGATGATGGTTTGATATAGGTACCAAATTCATCACCGACTTTATAGAGGACTTATGCTACAATGTTAGCGAAGATAAGCAAATATCTGTGCGTTTCTCAAATGACTATAATTTACGACCAGTTCGTAATTTCATATTCTACCGCCTTACATACAGGATACATTTAAGTACGTAATCGTGTCCAAACAAAATCTGTGAAAAACTCAGTATGATCTGTACTGCAATAAATTTTATCAGTTGTATTCACAAATTCTACTGATTTGATGCTAAACAACAACAGCGGATATTAGAGCATTCGCTATGCACATCGTCAGAACTTTCTCCCAATGGCCTTATCTTACTGCATATACTAAATTTATGACGCAGTATGCATTAAAGGTAACAAGAGGTAATTATGCAGAGACACAAGAATGTTATTCAATTATTTATGTGTTAATTACATCGGAAATTACGCTGGATTGTCTCCCGAAATATTTCAATCTTAATACATCTCGTGGGCAAACGCTATTACGGTCTTTGCGATGAGAGAATCACAGAATAGGTGAAATTATATACTGTAAGTGGAAACATACAATAGATTTAAAATGATGTTAATGTTTCTAATATTGGTTTCAAACTGTGGGAAGGAGGCTAGCGATTTTGTTGAACGAGGCTAGTGAAAACTATAGCTTATTAGACAATAAATTTTAGAGACTCCGAAATGATGAAAGACAAAATCGACATCAGAGGAATTTGAAGTCAGAATGTAAAGAAGAACGAAATGCAGCTAAGCTTGCTCACAATTCTGCCAGTTCGCCACCAAATTAATGTTTCTAATATTGGACACAGAATTATTGCTGTTACCAATCGAGAAAAATCTCGTCAACGAAGAACTGCTCAAATAGAGATTGATATCAAACTTTACATATTAGGTGTTGATACACCTAATATGTACTTAGGGGACATTAAAGTTACGAGATTCAAATGGTCTATGTTTTAGTTTCAGGTCCGCTAACACACATGTTACTCACTGACTTATTCACTTGTTGAATCACAGAGGCTGGATTGTTACCTAATCCAATTTTACATGAAGTACTGTACCGCGCTTAAATTTCGCTGGCGTAACCGTACCTAGTTTTATATACAATGAAAGCGAAGTAAGGTATATGAAACACAGTTTGGAGCCTCATAACGGATCCCTCTAATCGAGAGACATTCAGACTCCTTTCTAAGTGTCACTATGTCATACATCCATTTGGGAATGAAAACGAAGACTGTTTATCTGAAAAGAAAGGATGAACGTCATAAAACTTGAATTTAACGCAAGGACAACAGAAGAAATATTAAGCTTCCTCCTCGTGACTGGATACAATAATAATGCAATTATAGCACCGCCTATGTCTTAACAACACTGACATTATCTTATCTCACCATAGATCAGAGGAGAGAAATCGTCAATGTTGGTGCACATGTATAATCAGGGAATCGTTGAACGACATGGTAGACGGTCGGCCTAAAATCTTACTTCCATGGGACATGCCAACGAAATCTCATTCATACGAAGCACAGAAATAAAATGAAGCCACATGGGAGATTGTCACAACTTAGGAATCGTGAGTGGATAAAATATATTCTTCCTGAAGTTCGCCTCTATATGGGACTTCTCCGGAAAAATATTTAAGACGAGATGACAAGAATCAGAGCCATACAGTTCTGTATCAAAAATATTTTCCGCTGTTCACAGCAAAATTTTATGCTGATTCTTAGAAATTTTTATTGCGTAAGCAAACTACCAGTATCACACAGATATACACACCACAGGTTTTCGAAGGGCAGCTCACGGATTTTATTTCTGTACCACATATTTCGCATCTTTGACCACACTGTTATGCAAGTACGTGGAAAGAGAGGTTGTATTGATTATTATCTAGTTACTTGAAGGTAACAGTTTCATAGACAGGTGGCTGGAGGTCAACAACAGGATCTGATGTATGATGACCTTTAAACTACATCGTATGAAAGATTGAATTTTGTAGCGTAGTAAAACAAATCGCAATTCCAGTGAAGACTTTGGTTGAACAAGTGGGAAATGTGCACAGGTTTTGCCGCTCAGAAATGGTGGTTCAAACGTCTTCCAAGTTCGACTTACCTCATTGTTGTCTTATATGTATGGGAAGGAAAGGAAAAATGATTTTTCTTCCGTGTTGACACCTGGCACCTCTATATTCTTTAAAATGCATCGAACGCTCAGGAAATGAAAGAACAGAAATGCAATAATATACAATGTTTTGCTACCTCACATTTGGTAATGTACGTGAGTTTCTTGTATTGTGTAGAAACATCGAACTTTCCTAAATATACCTGGTGACTGAGAATTTTAAAGGGTAACTTTTCGTGGTATTAAACAATTTTTGAATATTCATGTTTAGAATATGCGTTGGTTTCTTCTCATATATAAATATAAACACAAAATTATACATGTGTGTTGTCTTTTTAAAGTGTATTGGCATATACACATATATGCACATATATTTATACATATGTATATGTGGAGAGAGAGAGAGAGAGAGAAAAAGACAGCGGAGAGAATAAGTAGCATTTAAATGTACACATGGTATTGAAGGAAAATAGGCAGAGGGACATTTTCAAGAAAGTGATCGTATTTCAATACAAATCATGAGAATTGTTATTTCTACGAAAACATATATTTCAAATTCCCTTTTCATAGAATGTCATACACGTTGATTTGATTTCTGATAGGGTTCACTTATGCATATTCCGCTTTAGAAATGGCACGATGAAACTGTGTTGAACATACGGTTTTCTGAAATCAAATCTATTACCATGGAAATACCTTGTTTGTTTGCCTGAACAATAACTATCTGAATCAATTCAATAACTTTTAACGAATAAATAAACCTATGTTGCTTATAACGAACATACACTCTCTATATAAATAAGATGGATAACTTTGGCGTGACAATAAAGCTATTTAGTGCTTCGCTTGAACTACAAACATAAAGCCATTACCAAATAACTGAAAACACCAATCGATAATCATTGAATATATTCAGTCAGTATTGAATAATAACATTGACATCATCATCATCATTGGTTGATTTACGTGATGGGAAGTAATTCGTAAATGGAGTCTATAAATTATGCCATATCGTATAATGTAACTATTAATTACATAGTATTGGGAGACTCATACATAATGGGGGTCATGTCGCACTAGTGTAAGAAATGAATAGAATATATATGTAGTGGAAAATTATGTTTGGATATCGTACAAATAACTCATTTAATGTATCTCTTAACTTCTCTAACGTTACATTGGCCTATGCATCAGAAATATTTAAATTGTCTCAATACAGAATTTTACACTTTTAAAAAGATAAGATTTGTGCATTGATATACACTTTTACTATCTTACTCTTTTATTTGTTTCAGTCACTTGATAGTGGCCATGCTGGAGTACCTCCTTTAGTCGAACAAATCGACCCCAAGACTTATTCTTTGTAAGCCTAGTATTCATTCTATCGGTTTCTTTTGCCGATATATATATATATATATATATATATATATATATATATATCATTGACACTTTACAGATACGCAAACAAAAAGAGAAAACAGTTGTTTAAGAAATCGTACTAAGGGATTAGACGAGATCATCGGGCCTACACGATGAAATTTAGGCCTCCCGAATAATAATTTACAGCATAATATTAAATACACGTGCAAAATGAAACGGACAGGTGTTTGATATAATATATAAATTAGTTAAACATATATAGATTGAAAATCTGATGATCTTCGAACATTTTCCCAAACTTACATATAATGATGCAATTAAAATCTAAACGTGCATGTTCATCAAAATAAAAGCAAATGTGTAATCCGATTCCTCTTCTACGTATTTAATTTTATATGCATGGTATCTGACCGGAAAATGCTGTTATTTTATTATGTAAACTAAGTGAAATATAGCTACTCGTTTTCGTGTCTCTAAATGAGTTGTGAACAGGACAAAATGTAATTTTGGTACTTAGATACGTTCTTATGGAAGCACTCCGTCGGTTGCGACGACGAGAGTTCCGGTTGATCCGAATCAACGGAACAGCCTGCTCGTGAAATTAACGTGTAATTGGCTGAGCACTTCACAGACACGTGTACCCTTAACGTAGTTCTCGGGGATATTCAGCGTGACACAGAGAGTGACAAGGCCGGCCCTTTGAAATATAGATACAACAGAAACAGGAAGTAAGAGTGAGAGAAAGTTGTGGTGAAAGAGTACAGCAGGGATCACCACCATCCCCTGCCGGAGCCTCGTGGAGCTTTAGGTGTTTTCGCTCAATAAACACTCACAACGCCCGGTCTGGGAATCGAAACCGCAATCCTATGACCGCGAGTCCGCTGCCCTAACCACTGGGCCATTGCGCCTCCACTTATAAGTTCTTATACACTGTGCATGAATACATTCCTGGGATCAACCTTATCTTTTATAGTTAATATTCTTACACCCTGTATGGAAATCCCTTCTTTTATGTCTGGCGAAAGATCATCATTTCACTTTACAAGTTAGCCATCATGACTTTAAAGTAACAATTTCATCGCAATTCCGAAGGGAATTACTTGAAATTTACAGAAACTTCTTCCTTTGTTAACATATTCATGTCGCGAAGACATTTATGAATTCGGTTTATGAAATACTAAATGAGACTCATGATTAAAGAATTCGTATATTATATCCGGATAGTGAATTACCCACTGCTATAATCATGACGATACCGGTTTGACTTTGACTCTCTTTAACAAATCAAAATAATTTAAATCCTCTTAATTCTACCTCAGTTCATCTAGTTGTATTTATTTATTGCTACTTTTCATAAAATAACCTATATTTGTTTTACGCTCAATGTGCATTTTCGCTTTTTTTTCTCCTTACTTTCCCCATACCTTTTCCACATATGAGTGCTGCTTTTTGTTCCAACGTTGCAGGACTGCAATCTTGAAGATGAGATGTCATAAGCGGGTTGTTTCTTTTACACTGACAGTGCCGTTTATTACCTATCAAATTGCATGTATATATATTATTATGTATGACTTTATGCATGTATGGAAAACTGCACGTTTATATGTGTGCATCCTGGCATTGGTGAATGTGCGTGCATGTGTGTATGACCGTGTGCGTGTATGTATTTGTGCTTGTGGGTGTTTGTGTAAAATAGTTCCGATTTGTTCTTGTCCTTCTATATTTGCATTTACCGATCGGCAACGCTGTACAGATATTCAATAGTGTTATTCTGAAAAGAGAAATAAAACTTTAAATTGAGAAAACATTACACCAGTTGAAGAACACTAACAGAAACAAAAAAAAAAAGAAAAAAAAAATTCTCCGAAGCAAAACACAACAGTAGAAGATATTTTTGCAACAAAGGAAAAACCTTATGATATATTGAAAGCTTTGATTACAAGCTGATATTATTATTCCAGTACAAAAATATCTATTAGTCGTCGAAAAATACCTGATGTTGTTGTTAAAGCAGTTAATATCGTCAAATGTGGTCATTTTGCTGTGTTTCTATTAATGCATCGATCGAGCGTATAAAACATAATGAAAGGACTAACATATATGTAATCACAGAACGTGTTTCAAATATGATTATTGCATCTGTTATTTGAAGGGGAACTATCGCCATAACTGACAAAAGGATCCAAAGAATACGTTTTGACTGTTTATGTGCTTTTGGGGGATGTTCCTTGATTTATTGTTTTCTGATAAATTTATATCAATTATTACACACACACATGAGCGCACACACATACACACACACTTGTGTATATATATATATATTATATATATATATATATATATATATATATATATATATATATAGATAGATATGTGTGTGTGTGTGTGTATATATATATAATATATATGTGTGTGTGTGTGTATGTATATATATATATATATATATATATATATATATATATATACGTATATATATCTGAAAATATACACACAGATGTATTTATAGAAGAATATGCAAGTTTTCTATATATATATATGTATGTGTATGTGTTTTTGCGTGTATACATGTATATATATATATATAATATATATATATATATATATATATGTATAAATATAAATATAATTATGTATATATATATATGTGTGTGTGTGTGTGTACCTATATACATACTGTCATACATACATATATACATACACACACGGAAATATATATATCTGCATCTATATATGCAAACACTTCATTGATTTTTTTAAATCAATATCCTTTACATAAGTCAGGTTTTTTTCTTACACATATTTCCTGGCCTAATTCGATTTTAATTCATTCTTTACATATCTGTCACGGTATACTGTTTTTATACAATTACATAACTCAACTCATTACATTCTTTTTTCTTTATTAAGATAAATCCTAAAACATTGTTTCTGTGTTTATATGCGCATTTTTACTTCTTAAAACTTGTATTTAATCTCCTGATTTACTTTTACCAGTTATTTGATTGTATTTTTATTGAGCATTATATTTTAAACATACTTCATATTTTATACGGAATGTTTGCTTATAAAATCTTATGTTATTTGTGAATATTAATGCCGTAATATCTGCCATTTTTTTCCTTTTTTTCCTGTAGATAAATTTTATTATTGTCATAATGGTGATTTATTGTCACATTAACATCGAACCGTTTTCAGTAAATTATTCTTGCTCGTATTTATACTGGCGTTAATGATAAATAGCAATGAAAATGGTAAATTATTGTTCCATGATGACTACTTCGTCTACTCAATAAAACGATTCGTCTTCATCTACTGACTCGCGAGAATATAGGTGCCACATCTTCTTATCTCAATACAGTCCAAGCAGCGATCATAAAAAGTATTTCTCCAATATTTCTTAACACATTGTGCTATAGCTTGTCACTACGATCGTCATTAACTGAGCCATTAAATACTGAGCTAGTAGCTATTGTTTTCGTAATCAGAAATGATTATACAAATATACATAGAATTATTTCACAAAGCACATGCCTTATGATCACTATTTTCTGTAAAGTACGAGAAAACCTGATATGATAATGATATATCCACAATATATTCAGTTTATTATAGAAAGCTTCGAGGTTATGCAACAAACAAAACGGCCCAGATTTATGATGACAAATAAACTTAATATTGGATTTTAAAAATATTAGAAATATTAATCAGAAGCTATTGCATAACATGCAGTATCTTTAATTTCAGAGATCACGTGCAGTAAATATTGTCAAATAATTGATAAAACGAACGCAATGCTTTCGTCCTTATTTTTGTTGAGATTGGTCTTCTTTGAACCTAAATTAATGAAAATGGTTACCGCCATGAGAATAATGATATCAAGATCCTTCCAAGGCGAGTTAGATAACGTTTTCTATTGCGGAATTAAACTTTTCATAAGGATTCATCTGTTAAGAAGACTAATTTGCAATGAAGACTTACAAATATTTGTAGAACCTAACGCTGTTATAGAGGGCGCATATAAGGACATTAAAGATCACACTGGCGCAACGTTCAGTGATACGTGTGTGTACCCAGTCACGTGACAAATACTCAAGACTAACTTTCACTGGATACTTTCTACACATGCTATATTAGTTAGGTATGTACTCTTTATTTTACAGTGGAAACTCTTTTACACAAAGACATGTGGATGTACGAGTATGCAGGTATGGATATGTATGAATAAATATGTGTCTGTATGCAAGTGTACTTGAATGTATAGATTAAAGCGTTTGACAGTGTGTATCTAAATTTATAACTACACTATGCTTACATTTTGCCTTTATTCTTTTACTTGTTTCAGCCATTTGACTGCAGCCATGCTGGAGCACCGCCTTTAGTCGAGCAAATCGACCCCAGGACCTATCATTTGTAAGCCTAGTACTTATTCTATCGGTCTCTTTTTCCCGAACCGCTACGTTACAGGGACGTAAACACACCAGCATCGGTTTTCAAGCGATGTTGTGAAGACGGGGGCAAACACAGACACAGAAACATAAATATACACATACACACATACATACAGACATATATATATATATATATATATATATATATATATATATATATATACGGCGGGCTTCTATCAGTTTCCGTCTACCAAATCCACTCACAAGGCTTTGGTCGACCCGATGCTATAGTACAAGGCACTTGCCCAAGGTACCATGCAGTGGTAATGAACCCGGAACCATGTGGTTGGTAAGCAAGCTACTTACCACACAACCACTCCTGCACTTACATGTGAACATGTGTCTTCAAGTATGCATAATGTTATGCATGGATGTAGAATGAGTACAAAATATTAAACACTATTCATACAATGGCTAAACTTCACGATGTATTTCTTCATATACGGAGGCGTTGATGTACAAACACCTTGTTTTCGAACTTAGGATTTTTTTTTTCGCTGAAGTGCGCCTGTAAGTTCCCTCAGAAATTATGAAGTCCGATGAGGTAACTTACTACCGATCATGTACGAATTGTATGAACTTCCATTTCCGGACCTATATAAAAGGATGCAACGCTGTAAAACAGCTATCGTATACTGTGCTTATATTTTATCCTATTATATACTGTGATTCTAGCAATAAAAGCGTGAACCTTTAAAGAAATAACCCGTTTCATTTTGTGAATCTGTTTATGATTACATTCATTGGTGTCTATGTCATCTTCCACTTCCCACTCTATGCATTACGCATGACAATTGGAAACATTGCTAGCGTAAGTTCTTTTAATATTCCATTCTAATTTTGCAGGTGCTATTACACAAATTGCGCGTGTTAGAAGTGTTGTGTGTTTAAAATTTTCTATTGTATGCTTGTATATTGTTTACGACAACTAAATTTCATTTTGTTTGCGGTATTTCGTTTCTTATTTTTTTAGAGTGTAGGGCTTTTGGGTTTCCTTCAGAATCAAAATATGTTCTAAATTAGAGAATGGCGGTAGTACAATTGAATGCATCATTAAATTATCAAGACAGAAAATTTAAAGCTATAAAGATGCGAAGAAAAATTAGCAATAATTAGCAAGCTAATTAGCACTGGGACTATTGAAGCTAAAATAGGTTGTAACCGTGCTATGGATGAGTCCATATTACAATATTATTGAAAACACACATTTCTATTAATGAGAATGAAATGCTTCTACGGCATTGAACTCCCAAGCAACGAGATGCAGAAGTGCTTCGAGAATCGAGTCGGAACGAAATTTCTCAATTTCGATCAAAAATCAAAATCATAATCGCTTTGATGTCAGTAAAATGGCTGCAAAAACGAGGGGTTTTTTTTCTTCTACGAGTTAAATTATAATAATGGATTTGGTTTCAAATTTTAGAATAAGTATCCAGTTTTAGGAAGGGAGACTTAGCCGAATACAGCGATGGCAGAAATTGATATTTCATCGACCAGGAAAGGGTAAACGGCAATGGTGACCAAAGTAGCATCTGAACGGATTATGAAAAGACGGAAGGAATGCCTTTAAGTATTTTCTCTGAAGCACTGCCATTTCGCAGCCTCATTAATAATAATAATAATAATAATAATAATAATAATAATAATAATGATAATATTAATAATGATGATGATGATATGATGATGATGATGATGATAAATGTCCTGATGCGGTATCAGACAGTGGCTCTCATGGCTTCTGATCTTAGCTGATTGGAAGTGTTATCATGTACATTGTTTTGTCTTGGTATAAAAGAAGGGCTACATATATATATATGTATATATATATGTGTGTGTGTAATTATTGATGGAACGCGACTGATTTTGAAACCAATTTCAGAATAAATTTTATTTACCGAAAAAGAAAATATTGATTCGGACCTTTTCAAATATTCGGCTGACAGAAATATAACACTTGTAATATTCTTCATGATTTTTAAATGGAACTGCAATTTGAATTATGAAAATACACAATCAATTTTTGACATTTTTGATCAGCGTTAACATATATAATGTATTGGCAAATCTTACTGATGTATTGCATTGATGCAACTTCCAGGAATTCGAGAATTATTTGGAAGATTTCTAATTCCAATAATTTGTGTTGGATGCGAGGCTGTAGTTGGAGGATCTGCCGTAGAAATCACAAACATTTATTCACAACTGGGGACAACTGAAAAAGACAGCAGGAATAATTCTCATTGTGTAGACATTATTAATGAAGATATTTGCAGATAATTTACTGGCGTAGACAGAATGAGGATGAAGACCACAACAGAAAAGCTAAAACTGAAGCCCAGCAACTGCCGTTTAATCAAAACCATTTTTCATTCATTGATATTGATCATGGTACACTTTCTGTGTGTATCTTAAAATATAGAAAATTTAGTAATTTTCATAGTCTAGACATCAATTGACTATTTGAAATATATTTATATATTCGTATATTAATGTTCAAATACTGCGGTGAGATATTCTGACGCGCATTATTTATCTGTGTTAAATCAGTAGACGGTGACTATGTAACAGATGATCACATTGAATCTTGTTAGCATATATTCACTTCTATAAATCTGATTTATATTTGGTGGGTATTTTGCAGGCCCGTCCGACTATGTCCATTAATGGAGACAAATATATAAAATGGTTTAATATAAATTTCAAGATTGCCATTTGACTGGACATGCAATGCTGTTTCCCATGTCTTTGCGCTTATATCATTGAATTGTTGAAGGTTTACATATGTGAAAATTGACACATAAATAAATATTTTATTGGAAATATATTAACTGCGAGGAGGAGAAGACAAACAGGCTAATATTATATCTATGCATGTTTGTAATACAGTAGCATAGACTATATTTTACACAATGTTAATATGACCTTATACACAGAAAATGTGTTTGATATATTAAGAAAGAAGAAACTATAAGTAAACGCAACTTGCGATAATCTATTTCCAGATAACTTGATCTCTTTTCTTTCATTCTTCAATATTGATAGCATTTCAATAATGGATTTACATTCGTAGGAATAAGTTTGTTACATCCCTGTTATTGTTAAATATATGCGCCATTATTTTGTAACCCATATGAAAAAAAAATCTCTTGATGTCAATATTTGTAAAGAATGTAATGAGCAGGAATGAGAGGGTGATGCTGACGGGGATAATATAATTGATGATAACACTTAGCTCTATGATATAACATAGCTTTCCAATGCTGATGCATAACAAGGAGATAGCAAAATTTCCATTCATATTAAGTTTATTGCTCTCAACAATATTTCATAAAACTCTCTAGAAAAACAAGATTCTTTTCACCATTACTACCTTCTTATTAATAGATACGAAAATTCAGGAGAGAGAAAATTTGATATAAGCTCTTTCTTCTAAATTTACACATTTTATTCAACACAACCAGAAGTGAGGGAGGTTTCTTGCACAACGTCAAGCAAAGGGTATAAGTGATAAGTAATTCAAGAGGTTAGCGACTCATGACATAGAAGGAGAATGAGGAGATCCGTCTAAAATTATTTTTCCTCTTCATTTTTCATGGACAACTACTGCTGAACAATTCAGTTCACTTGAAGCGCATCTTGAAATAACTTCTTTGTTCTCTGAAAGGTAAAAAGAGGCTAAATACTTAAGATTCAGCCGCATCCTTCAAAGAACACTGGAAGGAATTGTCACGGACCTTCGATAGATCTAGGCGTCTGTCATCTATAAAATCCCGACTCATTTTAAAAGAAAATACTTTTATTTTCATATTTAGTTCCATCAATATGTTAGGTTTTTCTCAATGATGTTACTTTGAGATTTTTCGTAAGTTGTTGTCTATATTATTCACAAAAGTATGATATATGCTCAGAGGCTTCTAAACAATCTGGTTCCGCTGCAGTGTTGTGCCATATAACAGAATGAACTATGAAGCAACATTCTAATAACATCACACATAACCTACTTTAACTGGATTGTGCTAGCTAAGTTTATTTTTGTTTCTTTATCTTATATTTCTCGAACAGTGTGCACTAGATATCGGTTGGCAGACTATTAGATTATTCAAGATAAAAAGCAGAGACTTTTTACACATTACACCTTTGGATACAATTGAAAGGTTCTTCACAAAACTTTGTCAAGATGCAAATCACATCAAAGCAATAACAGAAATTTCTTTTGTTTGTATCAAAGATCGCAAAATTTTGATCTGCTCTATGTGCACTTTACTGAATATACTATGCTTTTATCAGGGATTATCCCACATAAAGATGTACCGACATCTCTCTTCAATGCATATTTATCAAATCTTATTATCAAATTAATCTGATTATTCATTTAGTATTTGAAGACGCTCGCATTCTCTGGTCCAGTCAAAACAGAAACCAACACATACGAATAAGGCTTCAAACATAAAACACAATATTCTGTCTATTTTTCTTTTGTTGGTCAACTCAGGCATAAATGATTTAGTTGCGGTTATCAATTTTTCAATCTTTTGTCACAATACTGAAAATTGTGGTAGATCATTGAAACGAGTAAATAATTCGATTAATCCTAATTGTGCGAAGTTATTCCATTAATCCTTCTTTGAAAACCCTTTACCAATATGCTGCAGAAGACTTAGTTATATGTGTTATAGGAAATCTTTTTAGGAGTGTTATGCACCTATAACATTTGAAAGTTATCATTTCTGCTGTGTGCTACGAAACATTCTCCGATTGAATACCCGCAAGACCACACGTGGTGTAAACATGCACAAGAAAAGAAATGCTAGATCTCGGCATACGGAAAAAGAAATATTTATGCTTAGTGGTTACATTGATACCTGATGCGTTAACAAATTATTGGTGGTAAGGAAAGAAGAGACAAGCATACATCAAACCCCTGGGAGCGCAAGCTATCGCATAATTTTAGTAAGGTTATAAAACCCTGAGAGGTGAGAGGATATGTGTTGGTGTATGTAAGAAGCTGACTTCATGCCGCTCAGTTAAGGGATCCTTTCTAGGACTTCCATACAAATAGTAGAGGTACAATGTGCATTCCAGTTTCAGAATTTTTTAGAAGTGGCAGCTATATCTGTCCTAGTTTATTGTGAGTTTAGTAAATTATCATCTATTTAGCTGAATGACCAACTATAATTTATTGAAGAAGGAAGGAGACAACTATAACAACTCTTTGAACACACTCTCTTTGAACACACTCTCTTTGAACACACTCTCTTTGAACACACTGGTTGTCACAGCTGGTTCGTTTGTAGAACAGGTCAGGACATGGTGACAGTTTTGGTAGCTCACTATTCAATAAAGTTTTGTACTGATTTTTGGCAAAACATTATAGAAACTTATGAAATGCTTCACATGTATTTACTTCTATGAGCACAGCATCTGCTTTTCGTGGGCTGAAGAGGTTCAAGAACGGTAAATGGAAGGTCAGACACGGTGAGAGGTGGTAATGAGACTGGAAAGTCTAAACAGTAGAAACGGTTTTAAAAAATCCATATTTTAAAAAATAAAAGACAGTTGTGTACGTATAAAGACAATAAGTGGAGAAAATAAGTAAGCAAAATGCAGATTATATATATAGGTGCATGTGTGATTTTGTGTGTGTGTGTGTTTGTGTGTTTGTGTGTAGGAAAGTAAATTGCTATAAAACCGCCCTCTAGATGCGAGAGCCGCACCACCCATTCTTTCAATCATTATCTTCGGTTATATTACGCAAGTCTCCTTGGCCTCTATTAAACAGTCGGTTCAGAATTAATGGATACTCGGATACTATTTCTATCCAGAGGAGCGACTGTGTAGAAGTCTGATGAGGATGAGTGCAGTAACGGGGTTTTGGCTATATATGCGATCATATATTATCAAAGAAGTTTTAATTCTAAGCAAATTTTTTAGATATAGTCCATTAAATTTTTGTGGCCATATGATACGATTTTTTGTCGTTTTTATTCAGTTTTCAACACTAAAAATAAATTAAATTAAATAGCACAGGGTTCTACAAATTCCGTTGACAGATTTTGTTACCCTCCTTTACATTCTGTGACCTGCTTTTGGCGATGTCAATCTTCCGTTAAAATTTCATGTAGTTCACAAACCACACAAGAACGAGTCTCAACATGGCCACATTGAGACATCGTGAAACACCTATAAAATGAACCTAGGCACATATCAAACCGTAGAATATCAAGAATAACAGAACATTTTCCTTGTTCAACAGAAAATATCCACGAGCCAAGAAGTGTCTGTGCTTATGTTGAAATTGGTATTTTTTGTCTTTGCAACGGATATTATCGTAGTAATTATATATATATATATACGAGTAAAACGCTCCCCGTCCAATGGGCGGTGCACAGTTGTCAAACATTTAAACCAAATTTTCTCAAAATAACTTGTCCGACCGTTCCATTTTGTGGCATTATTTCAAGGCAGCCGGCATTTTTTGCGCAAACTGCACGTGCATTTTCCTCGCGTACGCGTAATATCGATCGCAATAGCTGATGTACTTGCGAGTACAGATGCACGTTCCCACGACTTTATCGATCGCAATCTCACCTGG
Source organism: Octopus sinensis (assembly GCF_006345805.1). NCBI lineage: Eukaryota > Metazoa > Mollusca > Cephalopoda > Octopoda > Octopodidae > Octopus > Octopus sinensis. The sequence goes on from NC_043008.1 coordinate 8,059,928, forward strand.
AATCGATTTTTGTAATGTTTTCAAGACTTATACACACCCTGATACCGTCGGTATCTACGTATCAAATTTGAACGCAATCGGATGGAGGATACCCAAGATCCCAGAAGGCACACACACACACACACACACACACACACAGAACGGATGTTATATAATAGAATATATACATATGTATAAGCATAATATCTTACTTTCTAAACAAATTAGACAATACGTTAGTGAAGTGCATGACGCAACAAAATTCGTGTTTTATTGCATTTACACATGTAATACCAATACGGTTCCATCATACCAATATGCGCATATATATACATGGATGTATGCATATTAACAGACACCAAAACACATACTCACATGCATACCCATGCACGAACACAGGCACTCACATGCGCATGCATATATGAAGTTGCAAGAGAGAGAAGGAAAAGATAGGGTCTATAATGTAAAAATAGACGGAAAATAAGCGAAAATCTAGCAGAAATATTTCCTTCCATATGTATGTGGGAGTATCCATTTTTATACGAATAAGTATCCGCGTGAATGTGTGTATGACTGAAAAAGCCGTTCCCACTTTGCTTTCTATTGCAAATAACTCAATTTTAAAATGAAAAGATCGAGAGAAGTCTATTATATGTTGCTGTTTTTCTATTTTTGCAATAAAATTATTCCATGGCGACATCTAATGCTTTCAGCTAAATGCATCCTTCAAAATAAAATTTTGCTATCAACATTTCCTAAACGTTAAAAAACTATACATATCGTAAATATTACAGAGTATAAATCCAATGATTGATATTTAAAAACATAAATAAAAGCTACAATTACATTAAATCAGAGTACAGTAACAAACTTTTCATGCAAAGCCCTGTTCTCTAAGAACGTAAGGAATTTTGTTGTTATGCATTTAGAAATTTGTGGTCTTATATTCGGAATTTCAATAACTTTAAATCTAATAAAACTTTCTTTGTCAGAAACGGAACACAGATGGAGATAATATGAATTCCTTTTAACTAATTTCCTTTACCGTAGATCTTATTGTATCCATGTTAGTAATGTATTCAGAAATTGTTTTTCACTGTATATGTGTTCTCAGTGAAAATTATTAGATATCACACAGAATTGCTTTCTTCTTCTTCTCTTTTTCATTACTTGCGCTTTTGAGGAATTGCGCGCTAAATGCTACTCTTTACAAATTTATATCAGAGCCATTTGTTTATGCCAACCCAGACTTTTATCTGAATATTCCAATGATAAAAATCTAATTTAAAATATGAGAAGAGATTGATGGGTTGAAACTTTGTAAGTGTATGTAACATTTTTCGTGGGAAAAAATACGTGTATGAATGTGTGTGTATATGTGTATATATATATATATATTATATATATATATATATATATATATATATGTATATATATTTATATACATATATATATACATGCATGCATACAAACATATAGTTAGAGATAGACGGACAGAGAGATAGATAGACATATATATATATATATATATATATATATATATATAGAGAGAGAGAGAGAGAGAGAGAGAGATAGTCGGATATATATATATATGCCAAATGTTTAAGGCTTTCGTTACATTTTAAGACGGCATAATCATTTTATATTCTAAAATTTGAAATATTAATTTAATTTCGATATAATCTATTTGTTTCGATGTAACATGTTTTAAAGTCCTATTGTGCCAAGCATGTTTCATAAATTCAATCGAAGAAAACTTTGATGAAATCTTGTGAAATTTACAGATTCCAGTCTGTGGAAGGGAGATGAATAATTTAGAGGTATCATTGTAGACATTTTTCAGCTGACTAAATTGAATGGGAAGCCGTCAGAGGAGGATTTCAAGTAATTAATCAATGATTAATGATCCGTTTCTTATTTGAATTGGTGACTGAAATCACTACAAGAAATCAATAATAAAAATAAAAACCTACCTATTTTTTTTTGTTTAATCACTCGTTCCTATATTTTCACACATGTTTACCAAATAATATTATTATGGCAATTTTTCTTATTAATTATAAATATATAAAAGCACTATTTTAGATAAAATGATAAAAATTTTCGTCTACTAATTTTTCACACTAGTAACATTTTAATTTAAATATTAGGAAGTGAATGAAATAATCTGCATTTTCAAATATACAGGTATAAATAATCGGAAATTTATTTCTATTATTAAATGACTATGTACGAGAAATTATCATACTTTATTTTAGCGAATCTATCTATCTATTTATCTATCTATCTATCTATCTATCTATCTATCTATCTATCTATCTATCTATCTATCTATCTATCTCTCTTTCTCTCTCTCTCTCTCTCTCTATATATATATATATATATATATATATATATATTATGTATGTATAGACATATAGATATGTAGGTATGTATGTATATATATATGCCTCGGATATTGAACAGTTCAACTCTTTATTGTAAAAAGAGGATCGTTGCAGTTACCACTAGCGTCAATAAAAACTAGGGAAGATACTAACATTGATAAGACTAGGAGAGCCGAAGGACATAGAAAAGATGCGTAATCCACCAGATGTGAAAACAGCCAGGAAGGGAAAAGCAGTAGCAGAGACTGATGACATCCTCTCTTCTCTTACACACCGAGATATGGTGGCTGCAACGCAAATTCCTCGGAAGAGACTTGGTATTCGCGCGGCTCGGTGCAGACTGTTCGCAAATATGATGGGGAGCGGGCGCAGATGTGCTGTTACTAACAGCGTCAAAACGAGGGAATCAGAGAGAAGAGAGCTTCATTTGATCCGCTGCATTCAACAAGGGCAGTTGCTGACATGGGGGGAGCATATTTTTGAGAGAAAAATAATTTGGGATGAGATATGGAAGTGGACCACATCTCGGCTAAGTTTTCTGATTCGTTCATCCTATAATGTTTTGCTATCACCTGCAAACCTAGTAAGATGGAACATCTCACAGAAAGATATATGCAAATGCGGAAAGGTCGGAACACTGAAACATATTCTTTCCAACTGTTCATTTACATTGAATAGGTATACATGTAGCCGCAACCTGGTCCTTAAGGTTATCATCAATGCTATAAAGAATGCAACACCTCAACAACAGTGAAAAAACCGTTGAAAGCGGATCTGTTTCAAGAAGAACAACAAAAATCATGAAAAGTGGAACGTCAATTGGGAGGTGGCTGCAGATTTGTCTGTGTGCCAGGAACTCCTTCCCATCCCAGTTACGAGAAGACCAGACATTGTAATGCGGGGTGAAAGAAAGAAAGCTATGAATCTAGTCAAGTTAACGGTTCCTCATGAAGATATGGATGCCGCTCGGGCTCGAAAGATCGGCAGTTATGTAAACCTCCTCAAGGAATGTGAAGACGCAGGTTGGAAAGCAGAGCATCTTCCAATCGTAGTCGCATCTAGAGAGTTTATTGGACACAGTGTAAGGCGACTGTTGTTATCGTTAGGCCTAACTCATCGTAGAGTAGATACCAGCATAACCGATATCCAAACTACAGTGGAGAAGGCTAGCCACTTGATTTGATAATAGAGACGATGAGCGATGGCTAGAAGAATAAGAGCTTTATTTGATAACCTGTTGCTTTAGCAAGCGGGGCCTCATATCGGTGAGAGTTGTGCATTGATGCCGTCGACAGGTAGGCTCCGAAACGGCGCGCATTCTCTCCCGATGGCTCCATACACTTGCTGGCTTCCGTTATACGGAGCACTCGACTGGTAACACTTGTATGTGTAAGTTGCTTGTAAAACACACACATACACACACGCACACACAAACCCATATAGATACACACACATACACACACACATCTATATATAAGTTGATATCTAACTGTGTTTTCATTGTACTATTGGAAAGACAATTTACCATGAATCAAAAAATATGGAACGCAAATTGGGAAATATATTTAGATCTAATTATATGGAATGAAATCTACCGAACTGTTTATGATAATACTCAGTAAATTAATGTATCGATGTCTTCTGCTGTTATTGTAGACTTGGAGTTATTGCATTATACATACTGGAAATTGATATGATTTTAAGTCACAGATATTTAAATATTAATATGGACACTAGTGAATTATCTCAAATTTGATGATTTCTTTGTTCTATAAATGTACATCTATGGGTTTTTAAAACTCTTATAATTCACATTACGCTGCCAGTCATATGTATATCCATATCATGTGTTGTCAAAAGTCAGTGTTGTGTATACAAAAAAAAATTATATATGTACAGATTATTACAATGGTGCTAATACATCGAAGCAACACACCGTTCCTTCAACTGAGCGAACAATATATCGTCATGTTTAATATCCTGAGGTAATCACCTTGCACACAGC
>NC_043008.1:8071798-8094298 GCF_006345805.1 Octopus sinensis
AATTTATTGGAAAGAATGATGAAATATATATTTATCTGTCTACGCGTGCATACACACACATACTCACATGCGTACGCGTACACAAACAAACACACAAACACGCACAGGCACACACACAGGCACACACACAGGCACGCACACACAGAGGCACATACACATGAATAGACACATATGGGTTATGTACAATTTTCTATATTGAGTATGTGAGATGCTACGTAGTATCTAAGTGTATATATATATATATATATATATATATATATATATATATATATATACACTTAGATACTACGTAGCATCTCACATACTCAAATATAGAAAATTGTACATAACCCATATGTGTCTATTCATGTGTATGTGCCTCTGTGTGTGCGTGCCTGTGTGTGTGCCTGTGTGTGTGCCTGTGCGTGTTTGTGTGTTTGTTTGTGTACGCGTATATATATATATATATATATATATATATATATATAGATATATAGATATACATATACATATATACATATATACATATATATATAAATACATACATATATATATATATATATATATATATATATAAATGTATGTATATGTATCAGTGTGTGAGCCTCTATATTGCGTGCGTGTGTACGTATGTCCTAACATACGTGCATGCACAAACAAACACATACATTTGAATTAATAACCAACATACAGATGTGTGATCAGTTATTGTGTAGCAGTCGGCAAACATACGACTATTAAGTGATAAGCGATAGAGGAAGGCATTTTAATACATTCATTTCCTTAAGAATTTAGTGACATTGCAGGGAATCGTTTACATTTCTCGACAAATTCTATCAATCTGAAAAACACTTTTTGCAAATATGTCATAATTTGATATAGACCTCCAACTATTATATTAATTACTACGCATAATTTACTGGCAGATAAATCTGTCAAATATATTTATCATATAATTTATTAGTTTTTATATATACCGTAAATACATACACACATAAAATATACAAACTGACACATACACACGTACACTCATATATATGCATGTAGATATTGAATAAATGCTTATGAATTGGAAAGTATATAGCTGAAGAAATGAGGAGCGTGTGGTTAAACTCCAATGTATGTTTAACTGAATGCAATAGGAACAGTAGCTAAGATATGGAATTGAGTTTTAAATGACTGAAAGAATGTGCAGATAAGGATGTTTGGAAGACTCCAAAGTAAACGATCATAATGACATTACAAATATTTTCCTTATTTGGCATGGCAGTATCCTCCATGATCCTCGTGAAAACTGTGTATGATCTGTGATAATTACACAATTGGTGATAGTTATTAAATTAAGCTGCTGTAAACTAATGTCGGAATAATGTCATGAGGAACGATAGTCGAATATAAAAATTATTGACAGCTAAAAAATAAAACGTTCAACAAGAAAAGATAAAGAAATTCATTAGAATAACAACGCATATAGCGTGAATAAAAAAGGCAGAGTGTCACTATAGGAAATCCAAGTCGGTTAAAAAAATCCAGTAAAGGAAAGTGCATTGTGTAAGTTTAGAGAGAGAAGGAGGGAGGGGAGATTGATAGAGAGAGAGTGGTAGAGAGGAACTGGCGGAGGCGCAATGGCCCAGTGGTTAGAGCAGCGGACTCGCGGTCATAGGATCGCGGTTTCGATTCCCAGACCGGGCGTTGTGAGTGTTTATTGAGCGAAAACACCTAAAGCTCCACGAGCATCCGGCAGGGGATGGTGGTGATCCCTGCTCTACTCTTTCACCACAAGTTTCTCTCACTCTTACTTCCTGTTTCTGTTGTATATGTATTTCAAAGGGACGGCCTTGTCACTGTGTCACGCTGAATATCCCCGAGAACTACGTTAAGGGTACACGTGTCTGTGGAGTGCTCAGCCACTTACACGTTAATTCCACGAGCAGGCTGTTCCGTTGATCGGATCAACCAGAACCCTCGTCGTCGTAACCGACGGAGTACTTCCCAGAGAGGAACTAAGATAAAAGATGGGAGAGAGAGAGAGAAACATCTATATAATTGTATAGAAAGTAAAGAAACAACAAACATGCCTTGACAGTTTACCAAGCGCATGCATCTACATACTATATAACAAAGTAATAAGGCGGCGAGCTAGCAGAAACGTTAGCACGCCGGGCGAAATGCGTAGCCGTATTTCGTCTGCCGTTATGATCTGAGTTCAAATGCCCCCGTGGTCGATTTTGCCTTTCATCCATTCGGGGTCGATAAATTAAGTACCAGTTACGCACTAGAGTCGATGTAATCGAATTAATCCCTTTGTCTGTCCTTGTTTGTCCCCTCTGTGTTTAGCCCCCTGTGGGTAGTAAAGAAATATATATAACAAGATAATTTAATTAGATTCATAACGTTATTTAAAGAAATTGTCATCGTAGGATTTCGAAAATGTGGAATAGAGAGACTATAAAAATGGTAAGGATTTTTCATTTACAGGAATTTAGAAGGAGCCAGAAATATATTACATATTTCCGAAAAGGAATTTGTGTGAACAAACAATATACATATATATGTGATGATATTTTTGTAAGCAGTGACAAGATTGATAATTCTGTAAATAATATTTTATAAGATTAAAACTTATAAGCGATCCCCGTAGACTACTTTCTTTAGTCATACATATATACCTACAGATTATTCAGATTGCAAGCTCAAGTTTATACCTGTAATTATAGCGGTCCTATTATATGTAACACACTGCTTAAATACCAATCACATATATATACAAACAAAAATGTTCTGTTGTTGATGTCGAATTTCCAATGAAGGGGCCTTGGATCTAGGTTCGAAACGGGCCTTGTCTGTATTGGCATGGAATCTTGAAATAAAACTGAACAAATTCAAACATATACGTCTATACGTCTATACATACATATATATATATATATATTAAATTAGAGACAAAACCACTATTAGGCAAATCAAACAATGAAAGACTTAAGCCAATACATATGATTAATTTATATTATTTAAATATATTATTTAAATAGTTCATTGTTTAAAACTCGCCAAGAAAAATTTTGAAACCACCTGATGAATGACTGCGACTCAAAAATTTAAAGACAGCAGGCAGGACACGATCGCAGTGGATATTAATTATATTTTTTAATAATTGTTACATATTTAAATAATATAAATTAATCATATGTATTGGCTTAAGTCTTTCATTGTTTGATTTGACTAATAGTGGTTTTATCTCTAATTTAATATAATATAATATTTAACTATAAAATTGGATTCAATCCTAAATCTGATTTTTCCCTGTAAGTTTGGTTTATTCCCTAATATTTATTATATTATTATTATTATATATATATATATTATATATATATATATTATATATATGTATATATATATGTGTATATACATGTATGTATGTGTGTGTGTGTGTGTGTGTGTGTGTGTGTGTAAATATAATGTGTGACAATTATTCAGTAGCCATGATGTAACTCCGAATTTCGGATGTCGGGGCGAAAACCTACGCCGGCATCTCTTCAGTTATCGGGATATCGAAAAAAATTCTATGAAATTGACCGTTAAAACAAAGGAAAATTACTCAGTGATTGACCGTTATTAAGAGCTATTAGAATGACTGCTAAGTAAAGGGAGGGAGTAATGGTAAGGGAGTAAAAATCCTCATAGTAATTGCGTAAGCGCGCATCACCATACATATACATGCGCGCCCGTACACCCACGTACATGCGCCTATACGTATATACTCAACCCCCTCACTTGAAACTCACACATGCTCACCCATACATTCGCCAAAAATATACATACCCGCATACACACTCGCACACACAAACGCGCGCACAAAAACGGTTCATACACACGTCAATATACGCACATGCACATGAAAAAAACAGACAAAGTACAGAAAAATGTGTAAAAAAGTATAAAAAACAAACAAGAATAAAACACGTCTATATACACACATACTCGCATCCACGAACATACACGTCTATATACGCACATACACACACGTACACATCCACATGCGCGCACAAAATAATCCATATAAACGACTATATACGCACAGGAAAATTTCCGGGTGGGAGGTAGAATACAGAAAAATTACGTGTAAAAAAATATATGAGCAATAAAACTATAAATCCAATATCTCTATAAATATGTAAAAAATATATAAAAATTATATAAGAAATATAAGTAAAGAGTATGAGATAAATTGCTTATATTAATTATATTTATTATATATTTTTATATATTTTTTAGATATTTATAGAGATGTTGGTTAATAGTTTCATTGCTCATAAATTTTTTTACACATAATTTGTCTGTATTCTACATTCCACATGAAAATTTTCTGTGCGTATATAGACGTGTATATAGATAAATTCCACTATTTACATAATATCGAGGTCTCTTTCATTCTTTTGTTGTCTTGCCATTTCTATCAATATATATATATATATATATATATCAATATATATATTTTACAAAGTTAGTTCAGTAAGCCGTACGGGGCATAGGTAAATTTATATAGAGTACTATTGATTACAAAAATAGACATAGGGGACACGAGAATTCATTTATTCACCCAAATATTAAAAAAAATTCCGCGACATTAGCATCATACATTAACCTCCTCAAAGAGTCTAACATTAGTATAATCTTGTTGACTTTGCATGAATATATCCAGTAGCATGCGCTAGTAAAAGAAATAAAAACATATCATTAAAGACAGACGTTTAATATGTTGTAATCATAAATATTTAGCAATATTTAAATTTTTAAACTTTGAACTTAAATTTGTTTTTAATTTTTTAAACTTAAAAATATTAAAATTTTTTGAAAATGCGATCTGGATTAGATCCAATGACTACTTATACACAAATCTTAAATCTTAAATTATTTCTTTGTTATATTAGTACGGATAAAAAATATAACAGTACAAAATGGAATATTCCCAGAGGCGATTATTTGCATGATTAACTAAAAGCTCACCTGTCAATCATTTTTATTTTTTTAAACCTGGTAATCCTTTTCGGCCTGTCAAAAACTGAACTGTCACCATGTAGTGCCTTGGGCTGTATTATTGTCGTGTTTGCGTGGGTGGGTGCTGAATTGTTTATTGAGTTCTTGTTCGAGTTGTTGACGTTGTTGAAATTGTTGTCATTGTTGTTCTTTTGTTTCCCATTGTGGGACAGTGGAGAAGCGCCGGAGGGTGACCCAAGTTGTTCGGCCGCGGCGGGCGGGGGAGTGAACGTGCAAGAGTTGGAGGTCCGCGAGATGGGGGTGAAGACTCGAAAGATGAAGGAGGGTGAGAGGTTGATTGCAAAGGAGGGAATAATTATGAAGCTGGCGCCGCCTGAGGAGCTGTCGGCCGGCGTGACGGGAGGAGCAGTAATGTTTAGAACCATGAAGGCGGCTGCGAGACCGATGGGGATTGCACCGGTGGAGGCCTTAGAAGAGTGCATTAGGAATGTGGAGGGATTTGCAACGTGCATTAAAGGAGGAAGGGGATGCGCCACTGGGGAGTGCGCTGCGCAACGGAGGAGGAAGCAGTGAAGCACTCCAGAGAGGCAGCGGTATCGAGGGAGTGATTAGCTCAAAGAGGTCCTCGCCTCTAGCTAGCTATATGACACACGAACCTGTGTCCATTATAATCTTCGAACATTTCCTTCCTCGGGGTTCCTTTCTCGAGGTAAAAACCAGTAAGGCATGGTGATAGTTCAATTTCTTTATTAGGCATAAAGCCTCCAACACAGAAAGGGACACCACAAGGACAGACACTGTGTCACTTTAAATTGAAAACTTTATCCAGGCAGGTATATTAAATCGTTAAATATTTCAAACGGGAATGTGTGCGATGGCCCCAATAGAAACAATTTATTCCTTTTTTTTTTCCTTTCTGAAATTGAATTTCAAAATTGGGATCTTATAATCTTGATAACCGCAAATCCCCGTCAGATTCAGTTAAAGTGATTTGTCAAGATTATCCCCTTCGCGGGAATAGAAAAGATATTTTCCTGAGACATATTTGCTCGGGAGTTTACACAGTGTTGAATGTCTTTTTAAACATTACATAATTACTTTTATTATCTCAAATAAAAACACCCGATCTGCAAATAATCTTTAAAATTCTAAAAAAAATAAGAAAATTAATTCTTCATTTCAGTATAAACAAAACCTCACCTTTTTGGAATATATATGGCCAGTAGTACCATCTGGTTGGACGTAGATGAAATTTCTACCCCCTGCAATGAATCTCTGAAAAAATAGTTTTCGATATTGTTGTGTGACTGAGTGTGTGTATGTGAGAGCATGATTGTGTGTGCGAATATAAATGAAATACAAACCAACAAAAATCTTCTCAAATATTCATTTATATTGGAGTGTTATGTGATAATTGTGGGGACTATCGGATGACCACATTTACAAGAAAGATGATATCAGGCTTCTTTCCTACAGCTATCCAACGCATTAACAATATATTTTCCAATAAATTTCCGATGATGTGATTGAATTTCATGGTAAGTCACTTTTCCCAATTTTGCACTCATAATTTTATTCTGTTTCGATTGCGTTATGAGCATTTACAATATATTTTCAATATGTTTCTTCATTTACAATATATATCTTCTACGCTAAACTTTAAGTCCTGTCCAAAATAAGGTACTACGGATTCAAATACATCTGTTAATTTTCCTTGTATTAACAGATACGGTTGTGATGAGCAAAGTTTACAGATTTCTTAGCAAAATGCTAACGCACACTCCTTTCTAGGTGTGTAAATATATATATATATATATATATATTATATATATATATATATATATGTGTGTGTGTGTGTGTGTGTGTGTGTGTGTGTGTGTGCGTGTGTGTGTGTGCGTGTGTGTGTGTGTGTGTGTTTGTGTATATATTTTGTTATCCCTTTCTTGTAACACCTAACTGTCTGGATGTTTTGCGTTCTTGTCCCATTTTGTATATATATATATATATATATATATATATATATATAATATATATATATATATATATATATAATATATATATATATATACATATATGTATATAGCGGCGTACGTAAACTTTGGTCTCTTATATGTAAGTGTATATGTATCTAAATCTTGTACGACTCTATTCTCTTATTCTTTTATTCTTTCCTTCTTCTATCCGCCCTTTCACGCTTACTTCGTTCATTCTACTCTTCGTTCTTTCATTCCCCCTCTCTCGCATTTCATTGCCTTCTCTTCTTGCTCCCTCCTCTATTCTCTTCACTGCGTCCCTGTCATTTTTTCTCGCTCCTCCTTATTTCTTCTGTCCCTCTGCCTCTACCACTCTATCTTCTCCCCCACGTGACCGCTGTTTGGCCAAGCCTAATCTTTCCGTCTTGGTGGGGCCGTTGTCCGTGCAACATATATATTCTTCCCTGTACCTGTGAATATTGTATCCTTAATTTTATTCGTCCTTAGTCATTATTGTGTTCCTTATGAAGAACGGATGCAGGTTGTCAAGCGTGCACGAAAGGTTACAAGTCCTGTACGGAGGTGACAACATTGACAAGGACAATGTACACATATCAAAATATGAAAATGTGTAAAGGAAACCAGTATGGAACACAAACTATGTTGTAGAGTTAAGAATCGGTAACCACGTTAGCAAGTGTTTGTCTTCATTCCCACAAATATATTAAAACCCTTGAAGTTTCTGTACGACTGGATTGTGAGCTTAATATAATACAGAAAATAGTAGCTACTTCGCGTATCAAAATGCACGTGCTATACGCGTGGTTTTACAGCTTAAACTTCATATAAGACGAAAAGGCAAATATCTACTCAGAAGAACTGAAAATGTCTGAAGACGACGGGATTTTTTTTCTATCTTAGTATGGAGGGATGAAAAATGTCTGTGTCATTGTGTCTGTGTTACCCCCCCCCCCATCACCGCTTAATAACCAGTGGTGGTGAATTTACGCCCCAGTAACTTAGCGGTGAGGCAAAAGTGACTGATGGAATAAGTACTAGGTTTTCAAAAAGCTTTGGAGTTGATTTGTTCGATTACAACTCTCTCCAGGTGGTGCTCCAACATGGCCGCAGTCATATGACTGAACGAATTACAGAAAATAGAATAATACATATATATATATATATATATATATTATATATATATATATCATTCTATTTTCTTTACTTCTTTGAATATAATATATATATATATATATGTATATACATATATATATATATATATATATATATATATATATTATATATATATATACATACATACATACATACATACTACATACATACATACATACATACATACATACATACATACATATTTCGAAAGATAGATGAATAGATAAATAGATAGATAGATAGATAGATAGATAGATAGATAGATAGATAGATAGATAGATAGATAGATAGATAGATAGATAGATAGATAGATAGAAAGAAAGATAGTTATATTTATATATATATATGATTAGCTAAGAAACATTGTAAATATGTAAATATAATTTTCAGTGTATGTGCGTGTGGGGAAATATATTTAATAAAAATATTTCATAACATTTATGTGAGTAATTATATGACAAATTGTATTTAATATTAGTAACATAAGCATATTAAAAAATAACATAAGGACATAAAAATGTGTGCTTAATGATGCAAATGAGTCCTGAGCGGGAGAAATAATAATGCATGAAATTGCATAATAATTATATAAAATATTATCCATATGCAATTAAAGAAGGATATAAAACGATCTAATTCAGATGTGTATGGATATAAATATAGTTATATATTACTATGAACGACAGGAATATTATTAATACTAAAAGGCAATCTTTATATCCAACCTAACGTGGATGTATCAGTGTAGCACCGAATACTGCGTCAGTCACCTTGAGAAAGGTTTTCTCTCTGCAAATAACTCATGATTCGGTGCACTAATAATATTTCCCTGCTAACTTGGTTATGATGGTCGAAATTTTGTATTAATGCCGGTTCTATCGCTAATATTTATATTTTGATAAGCCTGCTGTTTATTTGCGACTTTAGTGCTTGAACAGGCACTGAAATTTTATATATCTCTGGTAGAGATATCTGAGTGGAATGCGGCTACCATACACCTGCAACTGATGAGACGTGGTTCGTCGAAATAACACGATCTAACATTTCTTGGGCCGATTCCCGCCGCCAACGCTGTGTACTTGTATGTAACCTGCGTCCATATAAAAGGTCTTCTCAAGGTAAATAACGCAATATCAAGCCCTTTAACAGCGCATACACGTTAACTCGGATATAAAGAGTGCTTTCTCCATATATGTGTACATATATTATTGTAAGTGCATATGCGTATATTATGTGTGCATTTGCGCACCGAAATATGTTCCACGTATCATCAGGTATTGCCGCAACAGTGTTTCCTAAGGGTATGAATCACACTCAGTCTCCAGTTCCTTCGTAACTTCAACGTAATTATTGCAAATCTTAGTAAAATCGATCGTAAACGTGCCAGTGATAATTACAGAAATGTCCTGTTAAATCCCTGCTTGGTTTCAGTCGTCAGTAGCATGAACCAAATTTATAATTCTGAAACATTGCCCGCACACACACACACACACGAACACACCCACGTATACACTGTATCTTGTATTCCCTTGAGTCTCCTTTTCGTGAGGGATTAAAAATTTGGTATGTTGCACACACGAATATGAGTCAAAAGTGATAACAATTTGTAAATATATATTTGTAATTTATATAATAGCTCATTGTAATGTATTTATTCCTAACTCAAATACAGAAAAGCGACCACAAAGAACCGCAACGATGAAAGAAACTCAGCAATATAATAAATACAACAATAAATATTGATTATAAATTAGGTTGGTAGAAATATCTATAAATATCAATTAGAAAATGATCTTGAGTTTATTAATGCACTTGCTGTATATACACAGCTCTGTACCATGTTATTCTATCCATATTGGTGTGAAATGTTTGGTAAAATGCTTAGTTAACTTATATATATTTCGGACAAACATTGACCCTATTCAAAATTTAGATAAATGACAAAAATCTAAACATTGTGGAACATTTTAACGCATGTTTATGGAGAAGTTTAGCTCTTATTTCTAGCAATGGTGTTGTTACTCTCACATCCATAGACTACTATAATTTTCATATATATATATATATATATATATATATACAGAGAGAGATATAATAAAACGAATGATTTATACCAGGTAATTTAGAAGTAAAGCACGGTCACTATCACAGTGTTCATTATGTATATAAACCAGTTTTGAGGTATCCCAACCCTGAGGGGCCGATACTAGATGTGAAGCAACAATTGTTGTGATTAATAAAATTCTCGTGTTTTCCATTTTCCATATATATATATAGATATATATATATATATATATATATATATATATACAGTTATTTTCGTGTGTGTACGTGAATGTACATGTAACTATCTATCAATGCGTTGCTTCGGTTGAGAAAAGAAATATCGCTTTCCGATACAGAAAAATGAACTTGTATTAAGAAGCGTCACCACGTTTAATCTATAAACGTAAATCGAACAAAATATTTTCTGTTTTGCTCTTAGACATTTTATGATCTATTATGGTTTGTGATTTGGATGGTTATATTAAGAAGCGTGGTATGAAAATAGACGTACACTAGTACACTAGATACAAAGCTATACCGGTCACTGGAGACTGGAGGTGTTGAAGAATGGGGCATGATGAGGCTAATTTGAAAATAATTTTTAATGAATCTCAATGTGATATAAGGTGATGAATATGTTGTATATATTGTCAAATGTGGTAAAGATAGGGTGTATTATGGCACTGTTTACTCATAATGTGATATATGAGAAGCTGGGTGTCGTGTTGGCAGAATGAGTGTTGCGGTGATGGTGGAGCAACGGTTTGAAATTTTGCTTGTAGTAATGAAGATGGGAGGACGCAGAACAATTGCGTTGGAGCAGATAGTTCGGTGGTGATGATGGGGGTGCTGTTGGGGGTGGTGAACACAGAAGAGAATGGAAAATTATTGATAGGCAGAGAGATGTTGATAGCAGTGATGATGTTTGTAGCGAAGATGATGCGGATTACTGCTCAGCTGACACTGATGGTAATAGCCGGGAAGGGTTTAAGGCCATAAACCGATAAACACATCGCAGTATTTCTCAAATAACACACACGCACGCACACACAAATAATATTCGAACGTCACTTATATCAGCAAAAATCATTAAAAAAATTATGAACACGTACAAATATCATAATCGCATACACATATATACACACATACAAACGCTATCAAGAACACCCGAGCTCACTAAACCCGATAGCGATATGCATAAATTATACTGAATCATATTTTCGGAAATGAGTAATGAATCGACGTCAACTAAATGAACGTAAGAGATACCAATAATTAAATAGATTATGGAAAAATTAATATATATGTAGATTACATACGCTGATACCACACATATATATAAATACACGTGCACACACACACACATGCTTATAGACATGCACGTACGCATGTATACCTCTGTGTGCGTGGGTATGTGTGTGTATGTGTGTATATATGTGTGTGCGCGGGCGATGTTTAAGAATTATAAATTTGGTTCATACTAGTGGAGATTTAAACCAAGCAAGGATTTAACTGGATATTTTGTTTATTCCTTTTTGGCAGGTTTACGAGCGATTTTACTAAGACTTACAGTATTTAAGTTACAAACGCACTTCAAAGCGAGAGGTATTCATGCCCTCGAAACAGAAACTATTGAGGTAATACCTGATGATGCGTGAAACACCTTAGCTTTATGGTTCTCAAATTTGAAAGTAGATTAATCAGGAATACTCGTTCGTCTTTTTGCAGGTGCAGCCTGATAGATAATCTCAGCTTCTCATTGCCGAATATTTTCAAAAACAGAATAATGCTCTCTCATTTTATTAACATGATATTCAGTAAATGCACAATCATATTATCCATAACATACTGTTATGTTATGTATCTCACTCTATACTACAACCGATTACATAATGACATTCACGTAGATAAGACGTATTCTTTAAAATTTCTTCCACCTGTTTATCAATGTCAAATATAGCTACATTTTAGAGTTTAACTGTGCAGTCTCTTTCTATATGGTGGTCAATCTCACGTGATTGAGCTATGAATTCGCAGACGTGATCATTCCAATCTTTAAGCCAAAACTGAAGTATATTGGAAAGATGAAGATACTTCAGTGATAGATCACTCAAGTATTTGTGATAATGAATCTTCTCACGTTGGGGTTCCATTCAATATGTAAAACAGGCCTCTCAAAAACTGCTACATATTCCGAAAGGGACATTTAAAAAGCTCATAAAATAGACGTGGACGTGATATATCTTTCAAAGTACACTTGAAATAAACGTATATCTTAACGAAGGCAAAACGTGTACGACTGTTTATCCTGTGATATATTATGTATCACGCTGACTCCAGAGGTAAATTTTTCCCTTGGTTGTCTTATCATCTTTCACTGGTAATGATTTGGCATGATAGCAAGTACCTGTGATTGGATGACTTACAGTAGTTATTCTTTTTCTTTCCTTCTGTGAGGAGATCAAACCAGAGTCTGCTGTTAAGTAGATATAAGCCATTAGCGACTTAACTGATTCACCTGGAACTTAAGGTGCATTGAACCGATTCTAATCTCGTGAAAGAATATGATTTGAGTCTCCGGTTTCAGAAAACTAACATCGCTCTTAGAAATCTTGGTGGTGCTTTAAATGAATATGTGCACTGTTTATCAAATTCCATTTAAAGAAAATTATCCAGTCTTCGCGCTCTCCAATAGAAGATATTGGTCAAAGCTAATATCGGGACGGTCTTCACATGAGGAACCTTACTTGTTTGCTTAAGTGGGATAGGACGATTTTGGATGTGTGTCTCTGAGCCAACGTTCTCAGTTTTGGCTTCCCTAGTTTTGCTCTTAGCACCATATTTTTATGTTGGCCTGGACCCTATTTTTAGTCCTTTCTACTCTTTTCAGACCCTTCTACTCAATCTATTACCTATTTTTTAAGTTACACTCTTCTATGTTCCCTCATTTTTGCTTATATTTCTTTACAGTTATGCTCTCAAATTAGAAATCGAGTCTTCACATTTACAAAAGCACTTACGTCGTTCCTTTCTTAAAAAAACTGCATTCATATTCAAAGCCATATTCGTGCAATTTCCGTTTAACTTTCAGTCACAAAGATATTAATCTGTGAATGGATAATAAATGGGAAAACTACATTTGGTTGTAACCGTCATTTCGCATCTCAGCATCAGAATTTCACTTCCCGCTTAAATTAACTGAAATATAAAAGAAATAACAAAGTATGGACAGAGGGAAAAGGAAGACCAAGTGATAATATAAAAAGAGAGAGAAATAGAAAAAAAGAGTGGGGGGAAAAAGAAAATGCAAATGTTTAGAATATTGGGGCAGGAAGAGGAATAGGAAGAGAAACGATAATATGGATGATAATAATAAGGAGAATTCTATTCACATAGTTGTATGGAGCAATGGTAATAATAATGATGATGAAATAATAATAATAATAATAATATAATAATAATAATAATAATAATAATAATAATAATAATAATAATATATAATAATAATAATAATAAAATAATAATAATAATAATAATGAATATAATAATAATAATAATAATAACAATAATAATAATAATAATAATAATAATAATAATTATAATAATAATAATAATAATAATAATAATAATAATAATAATAATAATAATAATAATAATTCAGATACCAGGAAACCCCAAAATGGCAGAAATTCAAAAGATAGTGCTCATGGGAACTGCTCAAGTCCTACGCAAAATACTTTCTATGTAATCTCAGGGTTTAAAACAAACATAATTTTCGTTTTTTTTGGGGACATTCACTTGCACAACACGAAAGAAAAACCAAATATATGGCACACTAGGCATAACAACAACATGACCTTCCAACCTGTTGTCTCTTGAGGTCTCTGGGTGAGACTTGGAGCCAACTTGTACAAATATAAAGCAAAAGTCAAACATATAATAATAATAATGATAATAATAATAATAATAATAATAATAATAATAATAATAATAAAAATAATAATAATAATAATAATAATGATAATAATTGCCCTGATGCAGTATCAGCCAGTGGCTCTCTTGGCTGTTGCTCTTAAGTGATTGGAAGTGTTATCATGTACGTTGTTTTGTCTTGGTATAAAAGATGGGTTACAGCCATGCTACTCAAAGCGGTGGGCCGCGAGCCATCACCTGCTGGTATGCGGCGAGTTTCCAGAAAAGAAAGAAACATTATAAAATGTTTATAAAACGCTCATAAAATGCTTATGAAATATCGTATTATTTGTTTACAAAATAAATATAAGATAAGAATATTTTTCATCTTTTATTATATTCGTTATATATAGTTTCCGGTATAATATATTACTAAGAGATATTACCGGTCCCTGATGCAATACCAGACAGTGGTTCTCATGGCTTCGGATCTGAACTGGTTGGAAGTGTTATCATGTTGTTATCAAGCATCAAGATAACATACTCGCTATTTATATTTGTGATAATAATAAAAAACAACAACAATAATAATAACAGGAGTTATAGTAGCATTAGTAATTGTAAGAAAACATTTTTTTTTCTATCGGAGTCGTGATAATGCTATCAAGATTTATCAAATGATGTAATTTTAGAAATTCAAACGATTTTATTTTGGATCCGTATAAACATAAACTTAATTACTCTGTTAGGACTGAAGGAAATTATTGTGGATACGTTGGGTAAACGGTAAGTAATGTTTCGCAGTAACTTTAAATATATATATATATATATATATATATATAATTAATTAATAAGGGTGAGAGAATTAGATACTAATTTAATAGCATATCTATTCAACACCAAGTGGCCCAGTGCCTCGAGAAACCTGGATTATTATAATATTTTATAATATATTATAATATTTTATACAAAAATAAATATAAGAGAATGGTCACTATGTGGCTCATTCTAGCACTAGAAAATCCAAAAGGTTTCAACCACAAAAATACATGTTTCCTATGAAAGTCAGTACGATTGTTAGCTCACACGAACAGGGCAAATAAAAAATAACAAAAATACAGATTATTTTGGGACAATTCGTCGGATGTAATCAATTGAACCACACGTGTATTTATCGTTATGGTAAAATCTGGCGTGTGATTGAGTGGATTTCATCCAGATAGTTTTGGCTGAGGAGCTACAAGTGGGGTTTTTGTAAGTAAAATTACATTTAATTCATTAATAGCGAAACAATTGTCCCAAAATAATCTGTATTTTTGTTATTTTTTATTTGCCCTGTTCGTGTGAGCTAACAATCGTACTGACTTTCATAGGAAACATGTATTTTTGTGGTTGAAACCTTTTGGATTTTCTAGTGCTAGAATGAGCCACATAGTGACCATTCTCTTATATTTATTTTATATATATATATATATATATATATATATATATATATATATATATATGAATGAATGAATGTCGAGAGTAAAGGAATGTTGTTAACATCTTCGTTCGACTCCATTCTTTCATTCATATACAACACACTAATTTCTACACAAGAAACCGGAGTTTTTATCCTTGACAGATCGCTTCAACCGTGTTTTCCGACGTGAATTTTCTACCCAGGTTTCGGTTAAACGAATTTTCCATGCTGACGATAAACATAGGATAATTCATTCACCTACTTATATATATATATATATATATATATATATATATATATATATATATAAATGAATGTATGCGTGCAGGTATGCAAGTGTGTATGAGCGTCATACTTTTGGGGAATAACGTGTCTCCTCTTTGACGGAAAGGAAACTAGCATACACTTTGTAGTCCGATCTAAGGGCTGCATAACAGTTCGACAGGAATTCTAGATTACGTAAATTTTGGTTAGAAGAGACATTCGGTGTCTTTACGAAAACACAAATATATCACACTATTGGTGCTGCTAATTAAAATCTCCTCTTTATGCCCTAACTGTTGTTTCTTCTAAAAACAGAGTAGCTACTGATATTGAAACTGGTGTCAAATATTAACGTATGTATCGATAATTTTAAGACAGATATCACGAAAAACATGTTAATTACTTGGTTCTACATGCATTGATCGTTTAATAAGCGTAGGAGATGGAATTTTATCTGATTATTTTCATATAGATAATCTCATAAAATCTACCATAGCATGCTGCCAATGTATCATTGCTTTCATGCTGAAGAAATTATTTTTTCATAATTGTTTCAACACTTCTATTATAGCCCATTTTTAAGTTTATATTTCCATTAATAACTTCGTTATTATATTTTACAGTGCAGAACTGTGAGTATAATAGATATAATTAGATATTTAATTATTTCATATTGCACATGAAGTATACGTTACATCTCCGCTTTTTTAATATTATTTTATTATACTTTATTATTTATGTTTTCCATTTTTCATCACCGTGTGCAGACTTACTAGCTTTATATATTATACATTACATAGATATGATATACAAACGCTTAGAACTTCATTATGATTTGTAAGGTTTTACATTAATATATCATGCAAGATATTTTGTATTCTTTAGTAATATATAACTTTTACTCCTTTGCTTTCGTTATATATAATTTGATATGTATTGGATAACCTTTTCTGAAATTGCATATACCTGTTTCTCGCATTTAGAAATTAATATAAGCACATATACATGCAAACGAAGACACATACTAGGACACATAAAGTTTGGTATTTAACTTATAACATCCTTCATTGTGTTACCCGACATATGATGGGTGCCTTTAGAGGTGTAATCTTGCCTCAAGGGAAATATCGTCAAATATGGAATCCGTTAAGTAAATATAATCTAATTTGTATAATATAACTCGGTGTTTCTAGAAAATGGTGAAATTAATACTACTTTTCATCAACAGAAAATCTATAACCGAAAAGAATGAAATAAACGAATTCCTCATTTTTAGTACTCCTACCCAAAAGAGTCTGTTTTTATCCCCACCTCACCAGTTATGTTAAATAAGTAACATGTGTATCGGTTATAGCTATGTAGGGAGCAAAACCAGGAATTGTAGGGATAATCAAAGAGCATGTACTGAATAATTTCTTTTCATTATTTTTGGGTGTAAATATATTGGAGCGCTAGCATACCTTATATACCATAAGATGTTGTCAAAAAATTAGATAAATTCCGTATAAGCTCTCTCTCTCACTCGCTCTCTCTTTCTCTTTCTTGCTCTATCTGTCCATCTCTTTTTGTCTCTCTATCTATCTCTCTTTCCTTCTCTCTCTCTCTCTATGTGCAACAGAGATAGTTAAGCGGTAAGGAATGTTTCGAGGTGACTTGGTAAATCATCTGAAGAAATGTTACTCATTATCTTCAACAATTATTATATGTGTGTGTGTTTCTGTGTGTCTGTGCTTCCGTATGTGCGTTTGTGTATGTGGAGTGGTATTTGTGTGTTTGTGTGTCTCTGCTTATATATGTAGGTAGGCATGTATATTTGAATTTATGCGTGAAGGTGCTTGGCTACGTATGTATCGTCGCTATCACTTGATTTCAAATATCAAATCCCCTGCTCATTCTAAGTTTAATTTATGACAACCAGGTACCATAATTTCCATTCACGACCTCTTCTTCGCTCTAAACCACTTATTCACCTGTTTTCTATTTATTTATGTACATTCTGAATGGGTAAATAATCGTAAATTTAAAAACATAATCCTCCGTGATTTCCCAACATGTTAATTTTCATATTAAATATAATTTATCGTTATGAAGCTATTCAGTTTATAATGAACTTGTTATAAACAAAACGTAAGTAGGACAATATGAAATAAAATGTTGAATTTGTATGGATTTACAAATTACAAAAGATGCAGTTATTGTCTCACATCGACAATATAAAGGAAATTTATTGACGAGTTTATTTTTGTAGTTTATTTCATATTTCATGAGCTCTGAAAGAGAGCAGCGTTCCTCAAACATCAACGGGACAAAAACAAAATATTTATCAACGGAACCATGTGATCTAAATACGTCATAAAATTCAGATATTGGTTCTAGATATGAGTGTGACTGAAAGTACTCTATACAATACCTATACACACATACAAACACATACGCACATGCATATGCATATATACTCAGTTATTCACTATGCGTATGTATATGTGTGTATATATGCATATATATGTGGGTATGTTTGTGTGTGTGTGTGTGTGTGCGTGTTTGTGTGTGCGCGCTCGCGCTCGTGTGTGTACAGAGTGGCACTCTACCGGTTTCGACAACGAGGGTTCCAGCTGATCCGTTTAACGTAACAGCCGCTCGTGAAATTAACACGCAAGTGGCTGAGCACTCCACAGACACGTGTATCCTTAACGTGGTCCTCGGAGAGATTCAGCATGACAGAGGGTGTGACAAGGCTGCGCCTTTGAAATACAGGTACAACAGAAACAGGAAGAAAGAGTGAGAGAAAGTTGTAGTGAAAGAGTACAGTGCTTTGCTGGCCAACAAACAGAAGTCAGCAATTCGCACCAAAGGATCAAGCCCATTGCCGAAGAAAGTTTTTGTGGTTGAATTGCAATGCACGCCCACACACGGCGCTAAGACCATTGAAATCATTGACCAATTGTGATTTGAAGTGATGAAACACCTTGCTTATAGCCCACATCTCGCCCTATCGGTTTACGATGCTGAGAATTTCCTACGGATGAAGATGTGAATGAAACGGTGCACAAATGGTTGCACGACCAACCGAGAACGAAAACTTTCTACTTGGAGGAAATTGGAGGAAAAGCTTATGGACCGATGGAAGAATTGCATCGAAAGGGAAGAAGACTATATAGAAAAAACGCCCCTGTTTTTGTGTAAATACATTGAAAACAGGGGTGCCTAATATATTTGACTCTCCCTTGTATATATATATATATATATATATATATATATTAATGTCGCTTGATTCTTCAGTAATGATGACATGGGAAAAGGTCATTTACTGCTTCACTGCCACTGATATCGATGGTTCTTTGGCCGGCTTTAGCATCTGCTCGGAAAACTGCGTTAGTAATTCAGTTGCTTACCTACTTCACTTCCCATTTCATAGAATAAACGAATATTAGAATATAAGAATATTAGAATAAAACTATACGTGCATACGCACTACTCTTACAAAATCAAATGTGTAGACGCGTGCACAAGCACAGAGACTATGCAGACACTCATACAAGTACATATATATCTGAAGCGATATGTATATTTTAAGTGTGAAGTATGACACCTCATTATTTTATTTTTCCGCTAATATATTTCACAACATGAGAACTTAAATTAGTGGGCCATCTAGCTAATGTCTTTGATCAGCCAGTATTATATCATTCGCTAGACAGCGAAGATATTTTTCTACTGTTGCCAATATTGATGTTACTAACAACATATCGCCAACATTTCTCTAAAAATAATATTCCTACAAAACTATTAATGTCAATATACACTAATTGCATAATTTACAATATTTTTCTTTATGCCAGAGTCTCAAACATTTCTATCATAAATAACAACGCACCAATAAAGAAGTCTTGGTATTATATAATCTCGTATATTCACATCCGCACAACTTGGAAAAAATATTCTCAATTCAACCTGAAACATATATATATATATATATATATATATATATATATATATATATATATGCGTGTGTATGAGTGTAACAAAACTGGAATCTGGAATATTTTGGGGTATTATTTATTCACCATTAAACACCTTTCATTTGTTGCAGAGAAATCGGGAAACTGTACATGTTAGATAAGCATGTAATAAATTTCCTATTATAGATTCTTCAGACAGAGAATCAAATAACCTAGGTTGTTCATATACAAGTGTGAGTGTGTATGTATGATTGTGTGTGTGGGTATGTATATATGTAATTATATATGTATATATGAAAACCTATATATAATTACGTAACTTTTGCCACAGATACATCGAAAACTTGACACAATATCTGAGCATTATGTAAACCCAATCAGATTACCTATGAAGAAAATAGTACAAGGGTAAGTGATCCCTATAAACTATGAATCCACGAAACTTATCACTTTACAAAATAGAGGACAACTCAGGATAAATATAGGTTGAATTCTCTCATCAGTTTCTGAATGTGCTAACAAAAATAAATAGAGATTCAAATCAGAATCTCGTAGCAGAGTGTACTTTCGTTCAAGCGGGGATTCTTAGGTTTGTATATTTATTTCCCCTGTGGGTGGTAATTCCGGCTGAAATATAAGGCTAAATACAGCTTGCTTACTGAAACAGTATCAGAGTCATTTTTTTTCCGTAATGCAGTCAGCTGGTAGTATTTCTCATGAATCGAATTTTGCTTCAATAAATTTACCTGTATAAGAACAATTCGGACATACAAACATATGACTATTATAGGTGCACGTCCCTCTTAGTATTGGGTTGCTGAATGTTAAGAAATTATCCCTGATTCGCTTCCTTCACAAACTGCTGATAACAGTCACTAATTAGGAGACACAGTAGCTTTCGTTGTGGAAGACGAAATACCTATTTCTTTACTACTCACAAGTGGCTAAACACAGAGAGGACAAACAAGGACTGACAAACGGATTAAGTCGATTATATCGACCACAGTGCGCAGCTGGTACTTAATTTATCGACCCCGAAAGGATGAAAGGCAAAGGTGGAATTTGAACTCAGAACGTAGCAGCAGACGAAATATCGCTAAGCATTTCGCCCGGCATGCTAACGTTTCGGCCAGCTCGCCGCACTACCTTCATGTCGTTCACATTATGATATATCTAGGATATGTATAAAGGCCAAAATCAGGCTTTGTATTCTTTGTTGAACAGTTGAATGCATTTGACAGTGTGCTATAGCCCATCTTGAGAGTACTTGCCCGTTATGGGTGTGTACCTATATTCATACATATTGCGCACCAACTTAGTAGTGATGTGCTTATGACAGGAAGAACGGAACTATACCTGTATCATTTTCTGTTATACATAATCGGAATCACGTTTGTGCCTTTGCACGTACCATTTTACAGTAGTGTATTTTTTGCGATATGGCATGAAGCGTTCAAAACCCCTGCAGCTGTAGTTGATTATTGGTACAGAAATAAATGGCACACATAGTTTCATCTTCGAATAAAGTATTTGACTGTTTGCGAATTACCGTTTGTAGACGAATGAGGCTTTTTTTTAGCCAAATGAGATCACCATGTATTTATGAAAAGATAAATTCTGATGGATATGCAACGAATAACGATCACAAACAGCACTGCAAAAACAGATCACTGTATCAAACAAATGTATTGCATAGAACATGCCGCAGGGTATGAACGATGTCTGCCTCTTGGAATAAAAGCAAGTTTGAGAGAA
This sequence comes from Octopus sinensis, assembly GCF_006345805.1. Lineage (NCBI taxonomy): Eukaryota > Metazoa > Mollusca > Cephalopoda > Octopoda > Octopodidae > Octopus > Octopus sinensis. The sequence continues at coordinate 8,093,320 of NC_043008.1, forward strand.
ACAAAAATGCGGAGAGGTTTTTAATATCTTGGAAATATAGGCGCAGGCGTAGCTGTGTGGTAACAATCTTGCTTACCAACCACATGGTTTCGGATTCAGTCCCACTGCGTGGCACTTTTGGCAAGTGACTATATTATAGTCTCGGGCCAAATAAAGCATTGCGAGCGGATTTGGTAGACAGAAACTGAAATAAGCCCGTCGTTATATATATATATTGTATTTCGGGATGGACATTTTTTTTTTTTTGGTGGAAGGGAATAAACACACGCACTATATATTTGTTCCTCATTCGTTTATTCTTGTTCTTATTTTAATTCATGTCTATTGTCCTGAAATCTTTCGTCACACACCTGTGACCTCTTCAGTATAAATTTCCAACCTCGTTTGTGCTTGTGCTCCGCTTAATCCATTCTCGGAAAGTGTTGCTGAAGAGATCTCAGATGTGTAATGAAAGATTTCCGTATAATGGACTCGGATTAAAATAAGAAGAGTAATAAACGTGCGAAGAACGAATAAATAGTGTGCGTGTTTATTTGGTAAAAAAAAACAAAAAAATAATGACCATCCAGAAATACAGCAATATATAATTCAACACAGTTTCACACCAGGAATCTTGCAACCGAAATTCATAAAGCTACATATATATATGCGTGTGTGTGTGTGTGTGTGTGTGTGTATGTGTGTGTGTCTGTGTCTGTGTGTGTGTGCGTGTGTGTGTGTGCCTCTGTGTGTGTGTGTCTGTGTTTGTAATGTAAGTATGTAATTATGTATGTATATATGTGTGTTTGTCTGTGTTTGTTCGCCCATTACCGTTTGACAACGGGAGGTGGTGTGTATACGTCCCCGTAATCTAAGGGTTCAGCAAAAGGAGTGCGACAGAATAGGTACTGTGCTTTAAAAAGTATTTCTAGGGGCCATTTCTTCGACTAAAACCCGTCAAGGTGGTGCTCCAGCATGGCCAGCCAAATGACTGAAACAT
>NC_043008.1:8099298-8116798 GCF_006345805.1 Octopus sinensis
AGATTCCTCAAGGTCATTTTAGTTTGGTTTCCTCAAACATGTGTGTTGGTGGGACGAGCTCCATTAAATGTGACAAAATCGTCCAGTTTCTTTTGTTTCGCACTGTAACAAGCTATTTCTTATCCGCTCTTCATGGTATCACCAGAGCACACCAAGACAGGTGCAGCGATACGCTCTCAAAGCATGTATCAAATATCCCACATACTGTTATATAATATATATATATATATATATATATATATATATGTATGTGTGTGTGTGTGTGTGTGTGTGTGTGATGGCTTAAATAATTAAATATGCTTTAATTTCTCACCCACTAATTCGTGAGTGTGTATGGTGCTGTGTTTTCAAAAATAAATATTATCTTAATATCATCAATCTTGTATCTGAGGCTGACTTATATATAATTCCTCTTGATACATCCTCCAAACATGTTTTGGTTTCCATTTGAAACCATTCACTTCCCCCTTTTTTTTTTACCTCAAATTTTAACGAAATTAACTTAAATTAATTTCACTGAATATATCCGTGTACTTTGATCTCAAACTTCGGTATCTTTATTAAGCTTTGCTTCAGGCAATGTGCTGACCTATATCTAATTACAATTATTCGTATATTTGTAAGGACAATATATTTATTAATGAAGTGAATATCAATCTACCTACAACCCCAACCCACACACCCACACACCCAAACTCCCACACACTGTCTTTCACATACATTTACAGTCTAAGTCTCAAGATTTAAAATATCTCTGCCTCATATACATATACTTAAATCTATTCATACAAACCTGAAGTAGAATATATTTTGAAATGACTGTGAAGAGCTGATATAAGTATACTTAGTAGAAATATAGACAACAAACAACTATACAAAACACATTGATAGGCACATGCTATATACGTACTCATATCTTTACACATAAAAGTGAGGTTGTGTGCTGTCTGTCTCCTACAATTTAGATTCCTAACTACTCCCACATTTTGCGGTGCAGTTTAACCAAAACCGGGTATCTTATAGTCGTGATTCATATCGAGCCCTTCTGTGTATTAGCGCGCGTCTACGATGAATCTACGATTTAAAAAAAATTACCATCAATTTTTCCCATTTTTTCCCATTTTTGATGCATTTTTGGGAAGTAACTCTCTAAAAATGTATTATTAAATCTCAGAACGTAAAAAGCCACAGTAACACCCCCTTTGCGGTTAGCCATATTGAGATGGCTATTATACTTTACATCTCTAAAAATGTTTATATAGTTATTTCCTTTACAAACCCGAGCAACGCCGGGCGATACCGCTAGTAATATATAATATACATACATATATATCCGTTATGTTACTCTATGTTTTCCATATGCTAGTGTGTGTATATGTAACAGTTTCAAACTACTAATTTGGTTTGAATGTGTTTTTCTTATATATGTTTCATGATATTAAATATGGTATTAGATGGTTATCTCAGTTTCGAGGTTGTTTATGGTTACGTATGATACTTTTTACATAACACGGAAAGAGGAAACTCTTTAATTAAAATATCACTCGGCGTAGAAAATCATTAAATACACAATCCTCTAGGGGTTACACGTTACATACGCCTAACTTAATTTCGTAAGACACCTGAGCCATGTCTATTACCTTCTTCGACTCTCGATGACTATAATGTAACATATAACTTACAGTAAACAATTGGCCGTCTCGAGCCAGCGCGGGAGCATCTGCATAGACGTTAGAACTGATAGAAATAGCTGTGGATTTTAGCACCAATCGTTTCAGTTCCGTCTCAAATGCAACATTACAATAAAACTAGTTTCTAACCGGACAGAAGAGGAAAATTTCCTAATCTGGCAACGAGCGTATAAGGAACGTAGACGAACACCAATTGCACCCTTTAATTCGTTATTTACAGAATGGCATTGTTATATTTCTTTTTCTCAAGACTTTTAGCAGAATTTCTTTCCAATATAGGTTTTATTATTTGCGAGTTAATCATTGCTATATTATATTGTTATATTAATTATCAGTCTGTGTGAAATGATATTTTCCCCCAGGCGTGGATCCTACATATATTAGCCAAGATTAAAGCTGCAGCAACAATAAGCAGCTACTTAAAAATTCGTGGGTAAATAGCAGACAATTATGCAAATATAAAACAGGGAATTATAGGTAACAAAACCACTTTTTAGAAGAACTGTGTGTGTGTGTGCGTCTTTATGTATGTATGTATATATATATATATATATATATATATATATATATATATATATATAAATATATATATATATATTTATATATATATATATTTATATATATATATATATATATATATGTGTGTGTGTGTGGAGGCGCAATGGCCCAGTGGTTAGGGCAGCGGACTCGTGGTCGTAGGATCGCGGTTTCGATTTCCAGACCGGGTGTTGTGAGTGTTTATTGAGCGAAAACACTTAAAAGCTCCCCGAGGCTCCGGTAGGGTGGTGGTGGCGATCCCTGCTGTACTCTTTCGCCACAACTTTTCTCATTCTTTCTGCTGTTGGCCTGCTCGCTTAGCCAGCGGGTGGCGTCATTTGCAGGCTAAAAAACAATGCGAAGTGCATTGTGACCAGCGATGTGTAACACTATCTGATAGCCTGGTCGGTCACGGTGATCACGGTGATATATATATATATATTATATATATATATATATATATATGAATATATGTGTATGTTTGTGTGCGTGTATGTATGAATACATATGTACATATGCGTGTGTTTATATATTCACAGAATGCGACAGTATGTTGGAATCATTCGTATGAATTTAGAATAAAGTCGCACACCCCATCAAAGAAAATCTCTCTTTGAAAATTTACGGGTATTAATAACGTTAAGAATCCTTTTCCCCACCGATTCAAGGAGTTCAGAGTTAGCAACAATGAGGGCGTCAATACAGCGCCGGAACGGGGAAATGCCCGAATCAGATGATCTCTAAGTATTTTGGACATAGCGTAGAATATGGCGGACATATTCCTTGTTGGTGGATACTCCCAGAACCATCCCAGTTGCTGGGAACTTAGTATGCACAACCTTTGGAACATTGGGGTTTCCATATAATCATCTGTGGTGGTTTTGGTTATGTTATGGTCTTGAAAGAAGTTTTTTCTCAACAAAGAAAAACCGAAGCATTCCAAATTCTTCATGTTTTAAATGGTTTAGCAAATGCTAAACAAGTCTCAAACGATTCTCCCTTGTCACACCTGACACAAACTCATCTCACCATATCACATAAGATTTGTATCGGGCGCCCTTATGTGCAACTCCTGTGATGATACATTCTAAAAACCTCCAGGTTCATTTTAAAGGTTCTGGAGTTTTTACCGATTATTTCTTTGATTTCTTGTGTAAAGTTATGTGTTATGGTATTTTGACACTGCGTATGCGTTTTGCGTTTAGCCCCTGGTGCTGGATCGCCATCAGCATATTCCAGCCCCTTTCGAACATTATCAGCAATGGATCGAGCAACTTTGAGGAGGCGTGCACATCTACTTCACTAGGCTGCACTTTGAAGCACGCTTTTGTTTTTATTTGCTGAGTCAATCTAACATCGGATATTAATTATCAGAAGATTAAGATAAACTAAAATGTTAGAAGAAAGTTAAAGCTTTTGAGAAAGATGTCTTCTGATAAAAAATAAATGAAAAATAATAAGTAATATATTATATCTATAAATATATATGATAAATGATAAATAAAATATATTATATATATATATTTATAATAAATGATAAATATATATATATATATATATATATATTTATGTGTGTGTGTATGTATGTATGTTTATATATATATATAGTTTGTCCGTCGATGCAACGAAGACCATCCAGTCATCCTGTGGTGGGGGTGGGCTTGTTTTGTGAGTCCGCAGATGGCTTGTGAGGCCAGTCTGCGCTCGAAAGAGTCTTTGACAATGTGGACAGGGAATGAGAGCGCCTGCTACAGGGTTGTCAGCTCTATTCTTCCTGGCTTGTCCGCGCTCTTCTGCAGCAGCGATCCTATTGGTCTCGCAAGTGTTGGCACCCTTGTGGACAGCCACCCTTCTCTTTCTAGAGCAGACTGCTCCCAAGTGTCATGGTCGATGTTGAAGGGTTTCAGTGAGACTTTCAGTGTGTCCTTAAAGCGCTTCTTCTGGCCGCCTTGTCTTCGTCGCTATGTTCTGAGTTCAAATTTCGCTGAGGTCGACTTTCCCTTACATCATTTCGGGGTCGATTAATGAAGTACCAGTACCACTCCTCAATGTATTTCTGCCCATTCTTTTTGCAGTCAGTTTGATCTGTCATGTTTCGTTTGAGGCATTGGTTTCAGGTTCTTCATCTATTTTAGGGTTAATGCCAAGTTCCTTTGCGAATTTGTGATTATTATTATTATTATTATTGTTGTTGTTGTTGTTGTTGTTGTTTGTGTTATTATTATTATTATTATTATTATTATTATTATTATTATTATTATTATTATTATTATCATTACCATTATTATTATTATTCAGAAGTCATATTTTAATCACGTGCTTTCACTGCACTACCGAGCGCCGCTCTGTGTCATGGGTATGCGCTGTCGTTTGTTAAGGTGCTCTTATTTTCATTGTATTAAAAGTGTTTTACGTAGGCTGTGTGTGTGTGCCTTGTAGTGCTATTTTCTGTATGTTATATATACTTATTAGTTATAGCAATTTTGTTATCTATTTGTCTGAATATTTTTTCATCATACTAAATGCGCCTACTATGGATAATAATTGTTTCTGTTTTGAGACTCCATTTACAAGCTACTACTATATCCAGGTCTTTGGTTTATGAAAGTTTCTCTGTTTCTGTTAGAGAAATATTGTCATCTTGTTGTTGTTGTTAGTGGTGTTGTTGTTAATATTATTATCTTAATGCATGATAACATTGCCGCGCTGTAGGGCCGTGCTTCAAATCATCCATGGAGATGTAAGACATTCTAAACCTGCTGAAATATATCATTCTCTAATTCTGTCAAACCAATTATTTCCGAGATTGAGTATATGACACAGATAGCAAGTAAGTTTGAGAAAGAGATAAGAGCCTACCTCAAGGGAAGCACAAGCACCTTGCTCTTCAATGGTGGGTTAAGTTGACCTCGGCTGCTCATAGTGTAGACAGCTGGAATGAGTTTATTTGGAAGCAATCTATACGACGCTCAAGGAAATTCTGAAACTTGGCACAACATGATAATAATGATGAGATAGCAATGATTATATGGTATTCATTGCCATAAACATTTACGAAAGCATGGCATTTCATTAAAAGAAATATATACATGGTTGGGCTAATACATATAAGTGTCTCTATGTACATACACACATTTGCACATACAGACATACATACACACATATATATATATTGTACACATAAACTATCAGCTTACATGTATGACGATGTGTATGTAAGTATGCCTGCGTGTGTGTATGAATGTGTGTACGATACGGTTGCTACCACTTAATTTAACGGAAATATTGCGTTGCAAAGAAAAATCAAAAACCAAAAACCAAAACAAATTATTCCATCTCTTAACAGGTCTTCTTACGTTGTTATATTTTTCTCAGCTCGTAGTTATTTCATGTAAATAAATATTTGTACAAACTTTTCACTAATATTTGCTGGCTTTTGTTTCTCAATTAAATCATATGTAATGTTTACTAGTAATTATATATATTAGAAAACATACCTTTTAAAATTATGAATTAGGAAAAAAAAATTGTTTACGTTTTCTTGCACTCTGATTCAACAGAAGTTGGTTCAGTTGCCATTCTACTACTTCGCTTTTTCTCTCTCTACGTTTCGTTCTCTATTGATTTATCTATTACAGATCGAAAGAATTCTACCAATGATTATGTGCAATTTACGAAAGTTTACTTCTAAAATAACTGTTTTCCAAAATTTTCGACCTTAATGATATTCAAAGGAGTACAAATAATGTATTTATCTAGTTGTGTTCGGTTTTTTTCTTTCTTTCGTATGTTATACGTTTCTGTTGTTTAAAGTATAATTTTAGAAAGGAAACAACATCTATTCGCTCATATGTGCAAATTATTCGAACATACTGGCGTATCAATCTAACATATTTGAAATGACAAATATAGATTTCAATCAGTGATACACACATAAACATACATGTATGGAAACTCGTGTACATATACACATGTCATACAAAATAACGTAATGTACACACACACAGAGACACTCACACACATGTATATAAACCATTTAGATACGTAAATGCATGAATACCAAATATAAACGATCATATATACGTGTGGCTGAGGTTATATCTGTATGTGTGTTTGTGAGTAGGGGAACAATGTGGTGCTTAACAGCACGTAAAGTAATCCATGCACAATGCTGTAGATTTTTTGCCATGTATGAAGAAATTATTCGTTACTCTAAGAATATTTTTTCCAAAGTAAAGTAACCAACAAACTAATAGATATTAAAATATTTCAAAATCTTTCCAAAATATCTCACTACTCCAATGCTTTTACCAGCGTAATATTTCTTTGCTTACCTGCATGGCGTGTATTAGCTAGTGCTGCTGTCAACTACGTTAGATCAAGAAACTTTTTAATAGAATTTTGCTTGTGTAATCAAATGATGTTATGTAAGTTTTATGGTGATTCATAGGTGTGCTCCCTTTCATATTTACTTTAAAGTTGAATATAAAAGAGTTTGTGTTCCCAATTCAATATTAAAAGTGTATATATATATATTCTCTTTTTTACATGGAAATATATAAGCTGTGTTATAGGAAAACACATAAAATGAATGCCTTACATAACGTTTATGTACGTATTTCAAACCAAAAGTAGTTCTACACATGTAAGCTAGAACTCTGCGTATGACCATGTACATAGCTGTTTAATTTTCGGCGATATGAGTGCAGTCGTAATGTCGGGGCAATATGAACATCTATGCATCATACAAATACTAAAGAGATCATGATTTAGACTTCTGTACATAAATGAGCTAGTCAGTGAACGATCGGATCATTTTCCGGCATTGCAAACCATAAACGACTGACCAAGCTGCATCAACCAGCCTGCATGAGGTCAAGTATGTAACTACAAATAGCATCCACGAAACTGCCAAAGGAAATTCTTGCATCTTTAAAACAGAAGTGCTTACTGCTTAACAAAACATCAGATAGCATATAGCTATGGGCATTATTTTCAACACACCTGTGCTCGAAGATGCTTACCAGCCACTTACCTGCATTAATTGCAAATCAAAGATAGGTAAGATCGAACTTTCAATCAAGATGGTCGAACACAAATAAAAAGACAGTTAGGCACCTTTTATATTTGCCTTGTTTTATTGACCTCTCATGCATCCTATCCCCTCTTGCTTTCATTCCGTGGGTTAAGAAGTTGTGGAATGTCACATACGTTATGTAAGTGTGAGATGAATAATGATTGTTTCATTCTGAAGTAGACTATAAAAATTATTTTCTCCCCAGCTCTAGAACGGTGCTACAGAGCCCTAAGTTAAGCATCAGTTCTGAAATTTTGTTCGTACCATAGACAGACTTCTGGCAATTCAGATGAGATATTCACGTTTCACTCTGAAAACATATTCATATTTTACTTTTCATATGACCAATTGAACAAACAGAGTCTTACTCTAATGAAGGCTACATATTTTTCAGAACACGGTACTATGCAGCTCTCGACACTTCCGTTTTCTTGCAACTCCTAATAGTATACTGTACTGGGCATTCTGTCTCATTGTATTATCAGTTTCTTTCAATTCAAAAGGCGTATGCACTTGCTGTACTGATTAAACATATGCAAATTCTAAAGTTGGAGACACTGAAGCATAAATGTAAAGTGCAGTCATGGAAAAAGATACCTAATTAGCATCATTCTCCTTCGCTACCACTCTGTTTCTCTCTCTATCTCTATCTCTTTTCCTTATATATATATATATATATATATATATATATATATATATATATATAAATAGAGAGAATTCACAAATCACAAAAGACGAAGACAGGTGGTGTAGACAACAAAGACATGTATTAGTATAACGCCCAGGAAGTGCAAAAGTCTTTAACGTTTCGAGCCTAGCTCTTCCATAGAAAGGAACACAGAAAGAAAGAAGGAAATAACGTAATGTGTAGTGGCTAGCGAACTACATGTGTATACATATATATAAACATATATATATATATATATATATATATATATATATATATATTATATATATATATATATATATATAATCAAAATAAGCAACAACTATATCCAGAGGTAATGCAGTACGATCGTTTCATGCGACTCCATTTAATTGAACAATGTCAATATCACATCAGTTTTAAAATGTAGAGCAATCTTCAGCTGCATAAAAATATAGAATTTAGTTAAATTCAAAGGATTCATTTCTATAGTTATTCTATTAACCAAAATCACAAAGAGTATATATAGATAGACAAAAGACATGTTTCATCAACAACATCATAGTTGTAACTCTTCAGTTACAACTGATGTTGTTGTTGAAAAAAGTTATTTTTATATATTAATATTTATGAATTTTTATGTGTTTGTAAATATTTATATGTGTATGAAACTTTATATACTTATAAATGTTCGTGTATATGTATGCATTTATAAATTCTTAGAATTTTTTTTATGTAACATATAGACGAGTGCATCTATGTACTTTGTATACCGTGAAATATTACGTTAATATGGGTTGAAAGAATATATCGGACTTTGAATTTGTTTTCTCATCACTTTAATTTTATACACAGATATATATATATATATATATATATATATATATATATATACGCACATATACATGCGTGTACATACACACGCATCCAAGTATATGGGCATATACATACAACTAGATACAATAACAAATGAACACAGATGAACATGTATACATATATATATATATAAATGTATGTATGTATATATCTATATATGTATACACACGCTCACACACACATATATATATATGCATGTATATATGTATGTATATATATATGTATACACACGCACACACACATATACATATATATAAACACATACACACATACATACACACATAATATATATACATGTATATATATATGGACCTAGATTCTGTGTGTATGTGTGTTCTTTAAATATTTTTGCGTGTGTGAAATTCTCGCTAGGTATCGTGTTGCTATATCTAGCAGCGACCAAGTTTCTATATGCAGTTTGACGTACCATTCCAGACTCTTCCTCCTATGAGATCTCTTCTCCTTTGTTTCTAGGCATAGTTTGTACATTATTGTACCCGAGTAAGTGGTTTGGGGGTCAATGACGACGTACTATTGTCGCGAGTAAGACGGATCTGGCTATTACTAGAACTCATAGTAAAATTTCCTCTCACCGCTTGACTTTAGCTGGGAGTGACGAGCTTTGGTTATATAGCTGTTGGCCTTATTGCAAGAGACTCGTGAACCACGCCAAAATCGCTGAGGACACACAGGTAATTCGTTGGAAGAGTCCTCATCAACTTTTCCGAGTTTCACTTGAAAAGAATGAGGGTGGAGATGTAAATGCTGCCACTCAGAAAACTTAATGGTAGACGGGAATAGAAAAGGAGGCTGGAGTGAACAGGCCTAATCCGAGCATACGCCTGTAAAATGTCTGAGCAAAAATTGTAGAGGGCACTTCTCTAGTTGTCAAGTTGACTGCGTTTTTACAGGGGTTTCCCTATTCCCCGAGCACCCCTCGTAAGTGAAGTTCAACCTTTCGGGATAGCATGTCTTGTTTGTATGCTTTATTTATTATTATTATTATTATTATTATTATTATTATTATTATTATTATTATTATTATTATTATTATTATTATTATTGAGGGAGAGAGCAGTTCATGCCATCAAAGTGACACTGGGGTAAAATATACGAAGCCCAATATACCCATCATGACTACCCGTCTGATAAGGGTACACCAGGCACATGCATCACAACCATATGTGCGCGACATGGTGATCTCATATCAAGATAAACAGCACATGACCTTGCAGGTGGGGCCCAGTTAGAATTTTCTTCAGGTTGAGTAGCCCATCCCGCTCAAAAGGTCCCTGAATAAGGGTTGTTTAAGGATGTTGAAAGAACCGCCCATGTTTCCAGAGGTGAAATATTCAAACCCCAAAGAATCCCTCTCAACACATGGCTATGATGCTCCCCCACTACTGCTCGTGATCAGTGATGCACATATCGTCAGCCACTGAGGGACATGCTCAACTGGTTAAGGTAAAACAACTGACAAGCAAATCTGTGGTATTGAGCAGAATATTTGCTGTAGCCCATCTTTTATACCAAGACAAAACAATGTACATGATAAAACTTCCAATCAGTTAAGATCAGAAGCCATGAGAGCCACTGCCTGGTACTGCATCAGGGCATTTATTATTATTATTATTATTATTATTATTATTATTATTATTATTATTATTATTATCATTATTATTATTATTATTATTGTTATTGTTATTATTATTGTTGTTGTTGTTGTTATTATTATTATATTATTATTATTATTATTATTATTATTATTATTATTATTATTATTATTCAGTAGTTTTATTTTTATAGCGTGTTTTCACTTCACTACCGAGCGCAGCTCTGTGTGCCTTGGGTATGTGCTGTGATTTGTTGTGATGCTCTGATGGTTATTATATGGAAAGTGTTCTGCGTAGGATGTGTGCAGTGCCTAGTAGTGCAATTTTCTGTATGTTATATGTGTTTGTAAGTCCTGGTGTTTTTGTTATGTATTTGTCTGAATATTTTTTTATCATGCCTAATGCACCTACTATGATAGGAATTGTTTCTGTTTTCAGATTCCACATTCTAGTTACCTCTATTTCCAGGTCTTTGTATTTTGAGAGTTTCTCCATTTCTTTTAGAGACACGTTGTCATCTGCCGGTATTGATACATCAATTAGAAAGCTTTTTTTTTCTTCATGGTCTCTGACAACTATATCTGGTCTGTTGGCCTTAATTTCTCTATCTGTGTGTATCGGCATATCCCAGAGTATGGTTGCTTTCTCGTTTTCTGTGACGTTTTCTGGTGTGTGCTTATACCATCTTTTTTCTGTTGTTATTCCATAATGTTGGCATAGCTTCCAATGTATGTAGGTTCCAACTCTGTCATGTCTGTGAATATATTCCTTCTTAGCCAGGACTGGGCAGCTAGAGATAATATGATTTATTGTTTCTTGTCCATCTCCACATATTCTGCAGTTACTTGTAATATTTCTTTTCATTACATGTTTTTGGTAATTTCTGGTGGGGAGGCTTTGGTCTTGTGCTGCAATTAAAAATCCCTCTGTTTCTGCTTTGAGTCCTGATCTTCTCAACCATTGCTGGGATTTTTCTTTGTCTATTTCTTTTGCGTTTAGTTTAGTCCAGTATTTACCATGAAGGGGCTTTTCTTGCCATCGTTTTATCATGGTTCGTTGCTGTTCTATTTTTAGTTTGGATTTCATTTCTTTTATAGCTTTTGTTGTTTCTTCATCTTCTTCTTCTTCTTCATGTTTATTAGGTGGTATGATTTCTTGTTTGTATTGGTCAGCTTCCTTAAATACTGAGAACAGTTTTTTGTGTTGCTCGTGTTTTGCCGCTATCTGGATTAGTTTTCCTTCCTTCTGAAGTAGATATTTTTGCAGTCCTATGGTGGTTACTTTATAGTAGTTTTCCAGCTGTATAAGGCCTCTACCACCTTCTATACGTTGTATATATAGTATTTCTATGTCAGATTTTGGGTGATGCATCCTAGATCCTGTCATTATTTTTCTTGTTTTCCTATCTATTTTGGTCAGTTCATTTCGTGTCCAGTTAAGGATATTTTAGCTGTAAATTATAACTGGGACAGCTAAAGTGTCGATACCTATTATCTTGTTTTTAGCATTGAGCTCTGTGTTTAGTATTGATCTAACTCGTCTATAATATTCTTTTTTTATTTTCTCTTTCATTTGTGTGTGTTGTGTCTTATCTAGTTCATGGATTCCTAAGTATTTGTAAGTTTGGCTTTGGTCTAATTCTTTTATTTCATTGGTTCTATCTAGTGTGATGTTGTTACTCTTAACTAGTTTCCCTCTTTTCATGGTTACTTTGGTGCATTTTTCTAATCCAAATTTCATATCTATTTCTTTGGTAAATCCATGAACTGTCTTTAATAGTGTTTCCAGCTGTTTGTCATTTGCAGCGTATAGTTTTAGGTCATCCATATATAAAAGGTGGCTGATCGTTTTGCCGTAACATTTATATCCGCATCCAGTTCTATTTAGCATATCAGATAGAGGTGACAGTGCCAAGCAGAAAAGGAGTGGAGAGAGCGTGTCTCCCTGGAATATTCCTCTTCTAATGGGGATGTCTTTGGTTTTCATGAGTCCCTCTTTTGTTTGGAGGTGTATGACTGTTTGCTATTTATTCATAGAGTGCTCTATGAATTTTATGATTGTTGGTGCTACTTTGTTAATGGCTAGTGTTTCGAGGATCCATGTGTGGGGGATGCTGTCAAACGCCTTTTTGTAGTCAATCCAGGACATACTGAGGCCTTTCTTCTTCTTCTTCTTCTTCTTCTTCTTCTTCTTCTTCTTATTATTATTATTATTATTATTATTATTATTATTATTATTATTATTATTATTATTATTATTATTATTATTATTATTATTATTATTATTTTGTTAGTTAACTGTTTACAGTTATTATTAGTGTAGTTCGATAGAGAGAAATCTTTTCCTTCATTGGTAAAATCGCATTTGGTATATTTCCGGCTCTTTGCGTTTTCACCTCAAGTGCCTCTGAGGTCAATATTCGCACTCATCCCTTAAGGGTGAATCAAAATCTCTCCCTAAATGCGCTCATCTGCTAACTAAATTATAAGCTTCATTGCTATTATTACCATTATTATTCCTCTGCTCTTTATGTTACTCTGGTATCGCGTTTCCTTTAATTACTGTAGTTGTCAATAGATTTCATTTCAAATTCTCTGTAAAGAAATATGTAAAATATAGCTAGCTGTTTCTCAAATATAAGCCCCGGAACTACAGAGCTACGATATATTTATCAGGTCTTTCATAATATTCTTGAACATAATTCAATAACTGCAATGAAACCTCCGTAATGTCGGTCAAAACAATAATATAAAGAAATCTAATAACTACAGCCCAACGTCAATTTCCTACAATCGCCATATATTGTTTTACAAGATTAAATTCTCGTTAGGAAAACAGGAAGTAGAACCGTGTTTTGTTTTCACTTTTATCAGTTCTATCTTAATTGTTGATATATAGTATTATTATGTCGGCAATTATAATAAATGCCACCATCCATCATATCATATTTTACATTAATGTGTCAAAACGAAATGGAATATACAAACAAATTGAATATACGGACTGCTGGGTAGAATATTGAATATGTCCCCTTAGATTAAGCCTAGACTTTATTTATGACGATTTTAGTTTGCTTTGAGAGTAGAACATTTCTTTGAAATGTTACGATATGTTATTCAAATTGTGAGTATACTGGGATATTAATGCTGAAATCATTATCATATACGTTTCTAGTGTTGCTTAAAATAGAAACAAATCCTCAATCTTGTCAGTAATTCTCCAGGTCAATTTGTTTTTAATTTTGCTTTTGTGATCTTGTAAAACGAACAATTTCTGTCGCTAGAAATAGTTGACATTCTACTTGAGCGTTACACAAACGTTATTATTGCGTAACAAAAACCGCTTGTGTAACACCTTCCTCTCTCTGTCGTCAGAACATACATTTCATAATCACTTATACACCTAGTCAGACTGTTACTGCTAATTACTACTACACTTCACTTAGAAAAAATGTTTCCTAATATTTTTTATACCAATACCATATCACATCAATCTCACATATTTTTTAAATGCAATATCTTATCTCGTTCAGCTCGTACATAATTTAAATGCAATATCAATAAATTTTATTATATAAATATAATATTTACTAGCAATTACCTTCCTATGTTCTTAATGCCTGAATAACTACCACTAACTCCTCCAGCCATGCTTTTACACATATGGATACAGTTATTATTTTACAATTACACACACACACACACACACACAAACACACAAACACACAAACACACAGACACACACGCATGTGCGCGTAGACACATATAGATTGATTAGAACTCTCCACCAGACACCATTCCTCAGTATTTCAAGCACGCAAGCATTCGTATACAAGCTTTCTCAGAGATATTGCAGAAATTCTGTGTACACAGGTTATATGCACAAAAGGCCATTTCTAAACCCGATTACGTCAGTCTATGTCCGATATCAATTTCACTTGTGCTCACTCTTTTCTGCTAGAAACTACCAACTACAGCATACTCACTCAGTTCCCTATGTTATTGCCCATGCTCGTTTTTCCATAACACTAAAGCCAACATATATGTGTGTGTGTGTGTGTGTGTGTGTGTCTGTCTGTCTGTCTGTCTGTCTGTATGTCTGCCTGTGTCTGTTTCTCTATCTGTATGTGTGTGTTCGTGTATGTATATTACGGAGATGTACTTGCATAGCATGTTACCTGATCTGAGATTGTGTGTTGAAACAAAAACAATTGCAGCGCGGAAAGTGTTTATAATCCATTTAAAACACTCAGAAACCGTTAGTTCACTTAGAGTTTGATGTATTATTTTACGTCTGCGCACACTTAGCCTTATATATTAGTATAGGTACATATATAACTAAATATGTACCGAAACACATACATAAAATTTAGAATAAATCTAAATATATGAACATACGAATAAATGTACTAATAGGAATGTATACATATGTGTACGTATAGAGATATATTCATATGTATATATATATATATATATATATATATTATATATATATATATATATAATATATATATATATATATATATATAATATATATATATATATATATATATATATATATGTATATATATATATATATATATATATATATATATATATATATGTATATATATATATAAACACTCACACACATACATATATGTACACATATACATACAGGATGCGATTGGTAAATTGTCGCCATGTTGTATTTTTGATTTAGCGCAATAAGTGTTTTTGATTGTGTCGATTACATAGTATAGTAGGGTCAGCTGGGCACCGTCAGCGAGAAAAATAGCACCTTGACGCAATTCATTTTACTCGAAATTTGGAAACACGGAGTACAGATTGGTATTGGAGCTGAAAGCACCAATATGAACAGATGCTGAACACAAAGAACAATTGTTGGCTTGCCAAGTTCCGAGAATGGTAAATATCAAACATTCATTCAGCAACATGGTGTTTGGAGTGATCACTAGTGATGTCAGTCAGACCTTTCTGCAAACTCATCACCCCTAACATCTGGACACCTATCTCTCCGGACTGCAACCCCCTTCATTATTATGTGTGGGACGCAGTTGAGCGACAGACCGACAAAATGCTTGTAATACCAAAGCTGAAATGAAGGCAAGAATTATGGTAGGATTCACCAACTTAAACAACGAGAGCGGCCAAAAGGTTTGCAGGAGATTTCGAATTTTTTGTGGAGGTTATGACAATTTTATTGAATAAAATTACTTCGTAGTTTTTCAAGATATTTTTATGTAATTATGGTGAATATATCTGTAAAAATAAGATGTCAGTGATATTTTCATTTTTTTTTGTAATTAAGACGTGAATATAGTCGCCGCGCGTTGTATACGTATGTATGTGTCTATATATGTAAGTATGTATGTATATGTGTTTATATAGTATATAAATACGCACACATATACCTTATTGCATATATTTTATCTCATACTGATAATAGAAGTATACTTATTTAGGTACATTGAATTGCACACGTATCTATATACACAGATATGTGTATATATCCATGATAGCATACAACAGAAAGACGACACATACAAGTACTCACATATACCCTTAGACATACATACAGGTGCAACTATGCATGCGTTAATATAAGCAAATTTAGAGAACTTACATGCTTATAGGTACTGGTATGAGTGTATGTGCATAAATGCTTTGACGTAAACACTTCAGATAGATTGAATCTGTCAATATGATAACTGGAACAAAATTAACCATTCGTGTATATTATTAAAAGGAAATAATTTCTAAGGTATATGCAAATCTGAAGTACATACATTGAAGGTGTAAACTTACAGAACCGTGCGGTCATTGAAGGTAAGTAGCTTCAAGAATATTAAGGAAACGGTTCAGGCATTGAATGCGGTAGACTGTAAACTTAAATCTCAACATATAAGTAGAATTTTATAAATAACAGGGTGTGTAAAGTTCCAATACAATATCTATTTTTATGGTGAACACAAAACATTGTTAGCCGAGAGAGGAATTATACATTCGTATTGGTAAAGTTTAAATTTCATTTCTGTAATTTTAACATACATGTGTATACTTAGGTATAGGTTATCACATAGGAATTGTTTATTATTTTAGGTGCAGCACCAATGGGAAAATAATTATTTTCATAGATGCGTCTAAAATAATAAAAAATTAGAATAACGCAAAAACAGTTACGTAAGAACATTTTTGTGGTTTAATACCACATATTCACCCGCCATTCAGTCTTAATTGATACTTCTATTATAGCTCAAAAATGTGGAGGCACAATGGCCCAGTGGTTAGGGTAGTGTACTCGCGATCGTAGGATCGCGGTTTCGATTCACAGACCAGGCGTTCTGAGTGTTTATTGAACGAAAACACCTAAAGCTTCATGAGTTCCCAGCAGGGGATGGTGGCGGACACTGCTCTACTCTTTCACCATAGTTTCCCCCACCTCTTTCTTCCTGTTTCTCCTGTACTTGTACTTCGAAGGACTTGCTTTGTCACACTCTGCGTCATGTTGAAGTTCCTCGAGAGCTACATTAAGTGAATCTCCCCAAGAACTACATCTGTGGAGTGCTCAGCCACTTGCACGTTAATTTTCATGTGCAAGCTGTTCCGTTGATCGGATCAACTGCAACTTACGTCTTCGTAACCGACAGAATGCCTGGTATAGCTCGAAAATATTTTCAAGCTAAATACTTCCCTAAATCTGGCCCATATCATGATATTGTCTATAGACAAAAATTAAATTACTTCTACATTCTAACGAAATGTTGTAGATAAAAATGTTCGCATAACTTTAAGTGCAAATCTTTTAGTTTTACCTAGTAATAAAAATGTTAGTGTCTGGTTTTCCATATTTAGTTACTCTCATATAGTAATACTATACATTTGTTTACCTCTCAGTTATTCTACAAAATGGGTAGCATAGGATATAATAATATATTGCCCAATTTTACTTTTAGATTAAAATGTTTGTGCACAGCTCTTCCTCTATAAAACATTCTATATCGGTAGATTAGAATATATCGTTTAAGTTATCATCATTAATTTTACTGGACTTAATAACG
>NC_043008.1:8121798-8236798 GCF_006345805.1 Octopus sinensis
GAATAGGACTGCTCTGGGTTTTTAAATGCGGCGGCTTGATATTCTGTTTATTTTACGGTTTTACTATACTTTTATACCTGGCTACATGTGTAAAGCAAATATATCACTCTTTGCAATATTTACTCCATTATACTACGCGGTACTCTGTCGGTACTCTACGAGGTTCAGTTGATACAATCAAAGAAATAGCCTGCTCGTAAAATTAACGCAAAAGTGGTTGAGCACTCCACAGACACGTGTATAGTTAACGTAGTTCCCGGGGAGATTCAGCGTGACAAGCCTGGCCCTTCGAAATACAGATAGAACAGAAACAGGAAGAAAGAGCGAGAGAATGTTGTGGCGAAAGGGTGAAAGTGTAGAGCAGGGTTCGCAACCACCTCTTGCCGGAGTCTCGTGGAGCTTTAGGTGTTTTTCACAACGCGCAGTATGGTAATCGAACCCGCGATCCTACGACAGCGAGTCTGCTGCCCTAACGACTCGGCCATTGCGCCTCACACTTCGTGTGTATAGATATATATGTGAATACTTAATATTGTGTATTTTGTAGTGATTATTATTAGCATGTCGTAAAATGTTTACGTACATTCACTCTTACGCACAAACATATGACTACATACATATCACCATATGTTCTTGTGTCTTTTCAGTGTGGTGTGAACTTACATAAATATGTTTTAGTATTTTTATATAATTGTGTACACTTCTTTCAAATAACAATAACTTTCGATTACATTTTAGGTGCGGAGTTGTCACTACGTACATTTCTTTTTAAACATTTGTTTGGGAAAATCCAAAGGAAACTTCTTTAAGTTGTAGTTAGATTGTATTTTTATGTTTCAAATATTTATTAAAATAACTCTGTATTTGTGTGTGAATACGCTAGAGGTCTGCGATGATTGTGTATCGTTTATTTTATCATTGTGTGCGTATGTAGTCGTGTTTTAATTTGTATACAAACAAATGCTCGAATATCTTTGGGCGAGATTAATTTTCAATATATATATATATATATACAAACACACACACACATACACACACACACACACACCACACATATATATATATATATATATTATATATATATATATATATATATACATATATATATATATATGTACAAATATGTGTGTGTACGCGCTTGTGTGGATACAACTAAAATCAAAATAGAAAATATCACAGTTAGACACTAACATATTCGGACAGTCGAAAAGAACCACAAACAAATACGAAACACAATAAAATTAGCTTTGTAAGATATATTTGTATTCTAGAAAAAATGTGTTTTGACTCATTCTTCGTAGATTATACGATATACACATGATTGGAATATATTAAATTTCAACCCGTCTGTAAATTAATTCAAACGATAATACACCATTTTGTTTTCGTCTTGCCATATAAATTGATCAAAGTTAATCTGTAGTACAATAGTGACTACGTGCATACAATATCTAACACTACAAAACAGAAATAAGTTTGCATAACATTTTATATTTGATTTTCATTTTGTGCTTAAGAAAATATTGGACACATTTCTGGTTTACTAATGAAGATTATCAAGTATGAACGCTTAATCTTATAACATAAATTATTTTGTCAATATTATCGTTTTATTTTATCTCCCGGAATAAGCACGAAACCATCTCTCACCGACATGTATACACACACACACACATATATATATATATATGTATGTGTGTGTGTGTCTGTGTGTGTACATATACGTATGATGGTATGTATGCATGTATGTATATGTATGCAGAAAAAGAAAAAAGAGTCGGAGAGTAATGATTGTTTAAATGTGTAAAACGGCTAACATGAAGCTAATTTAATACAATCATCGCAGTGATTCTTTCTCCCAACAATAGGATGACATTTTTGTCTCAGAAGTAATAGTTTGGTTATTTAGTTTGACAACGTATTATAGAAAGAAATTAATGTTTTTAATTTTCTCATTGTTTCATGCTTGTTCAGCTTGATCGTTCAAATCGGGCTAATAAAGGTTCGAACCTCGTCCTGTCGTCCTTCCTCTCGGTGCCATGAATCTCCTAACAGAGTATCAGGTCTGCCCGATCGCTTTTTTATCAATAAGGCTAAAATCTCCAGCTCGGAACCCTGCGAACCTTGCGAACCACTTCTGTACAGTTCTTTCGCATAAAGAAACATCACCGTAAACTGAGCATATTTCTTTGGTTGCTTGTGACATATTTTCCCCATTACGGAGGAAGAAAAGCATCAAGTGCAGAAAATGAACTTTGTTATCTTCCATTTAAAATGGATGTTAAAAAAGATAAGAAAGATATCAATTATAACAGGTTATAGGAACATAACCTTACATCCACGGAAAGATAGCTTAAACTGTGCTCTAAATGGAGTTGTAGTTAAATCCTATTTTATAGACTCAACCATGTTCTAAAAGAAGTCGAAAGTTAAGCTACTATAAATTGGCACGAACTTTCCGGACAACCCAATATATATATATTCAAATGAATATGGTACTTAATTTAGATGCACCAGAATATTGTATGGTGTTATCCATAAAAATTTGTGGGGTGATTATAATCAAAATAAGCAACAAGAACGACTCAGGTAATTTGGTACGATCGTTTCCTACTACATCATTTTATTAAATGTTGTAAGTATTACAACAGATTTAAGATGCTGAGTACTCATCAGCCAATTAGAGAGGTTTTCCATTAATACAAAAATTTTCACTTGATTTGAAAATTTTTATATTAATGGAAAACCTCTATAATTGGCTGATGAGTACTCAGCATCTTAAATCTGTTGTAATACTTACAACATTTAATAAAACGATGTAGTTGGAAACGATCGTACCAAATTACCGGAGTCATTCTTGTTGCTTATTTTGAGTATATATATATATATATACATATATATATATACGTACATGCAGAGAGAGAGACAGGCACTCCGCGCTGCGGCTACCCTAGATTACAGAATTTCGCTCTAATGGAAACTGAAGTATGACCATAAATTTCAGGATCCGGTTAGTATTTTAGCTCTTCGAGGAACTTGTGTAGCTTAGTTTTAAATTATTAATAACTTAAAACTACGCTCTTTTCTTAGCTCAAGGGTCACCGACGTTTTATTTAACATCAAAGTAGATCGTTAACGATTATAAAAGCATTCGCGACAGTGCACTCAGACACACACATACCACACATACAAACATGCATATACAATGTACTTAATGTGAGTACATAGCTGTGTATGTGTGCATAGGCATGTGTGAGTGTGTGTGTTTTTCTATCCTCAACACTAGTATAACCATCAAAAGAAAAGAATTATATAGTATGAATAAGATACGCAAATTTATTTCAAATAAAAGCCTATTGTATTGTAGTATAATTTAAAAGTTGAATGAAATACCTTTGATCTTAGATCTATGAGGATTGATTTGAGAGTAAGGAGATACAGTCATACAATTAACAAGAACGATATGACCACCACACCACCAACAATACCTGGACACTGTCTCAAACATTTTAACCAATGCAAGCCATATCATTACACTATCAGCCTACTAGTGTTTGATTCCAACTATTTACACAGATATCAGTATGTACGCCTACACATGAATGTGTAAATGTGTGTGTGCGCGCGCATGTGATTTTGCGTATGAGTGCGTATGTGTATTTATGTCTTAGGTCAGAAGTGGAAGGGGCAATTTTCCCATCAAATCTTGTGTCCCTTCAGCTAACTGTAATCAACTATGTATTACTTCTCCTTTATCAGTCCTTCTTCTCATCTCCTTTTCATTATTGCATCTGTTGTCTGGACGCCCCCAGACGATGAAGTAGGCTAGCCTAATACGTAGATATAGAGGGAGAAGTCTAGACGTCATCAGAGAGTAGCGGTAAGAGACTAGAAAAGAGTCGAGTGGAGTAGATTTGAGTAGTAGAGGTATCCAAATGTGCGACATTACAGCGTCAATAGGCAAAAGACAATTTTCTACTCTCACAAACAAATTTTACCTGGACTAATTATTTGACTACATATCTGTGGTGTATAATTAATCGCCGTTGCTGTTGGATTTGCTTTCAATTTAAATTGTCTGGAAGAGGCTATCAAGTAGACATGAATGCAGTATTGCGAAAAAGTATTGGAAGGGGATTACTGTGGTTATTGATTCCGTTGTTTCAAAAAAAGACTTGATGCGGAGATATAATTCAGTTATCCAAAACATTACATTCTGAAACGTGTACTATGAGAACACTGGGTGACACCAGAGAGAAAATTATGTCAACCGCTCAAGAATCGACTCCGTTAATTGTCCGGACCTTATTTTCCCATAGATCTAATGCAAGGCTTAGCATGGAACAATTCTTGTGTCTACAGATCAAGGACCAGATTTTCAAAACATACATCAAACGTTTAGATGCCGATTTCCCGGGAAAAGAAACTGAAACTTCTAATGAAAAACGTTTAAGCGCATGAATTTGCACAGTATAAAAGTGACTGCTGAAATCGCGCAAGCTGATACTGAGGCTGCTACTAATTACCCTGAGCAATTTCAGAAAAAGATTGCTGAAGTGGGTTAGGCACCAGCGAAAGTATACAGCGTTGGTGTGACTGCGCTTTTCTGGAAAGCTTTTATTTCTCTCGACTGCGCTTTTCTCCAGAGAAATATTCATCTGCAGAATTTAAAGCGTTTGGAAATTGTCTCGCGGAAGAATACCTTGGGTGATATGAAAATAAAAACCCTTACACATGTATCTCTCCGAAAATCTAAGGGTTTTAAAGGGTTGCAAATAGTTCAAACTACCTCTGATTCGGTGGTCACATAAGAGGGTATGGATGACTGAGAGCGTTTCCAATGATTGTTTTACAGTGGTCTTTACTCCTGCGATCGAACGGTACCGTGCTTGATATGAGGTTTCTAACGGATCATTGTTTTATTTTTAGACAATGCACTGAGCACAACCTCGCACCAAATATAGATGACTTTTCTGATTATTAGGAAGAAGAATATATCACGAAGATTAAAACTTCCTTGCTCCGGCTAATTAATCAATATAAGACTTCTTGACATTTTATAGGCGGGGCGATTGCAAGCAACTTGTGTAGGCGATTTACAGGGAAGATAGATTTTCAGTTAGAGATTTCTGGGAAAAAAATTTCAACATAATGGATGCTGTGAAACTTGCACATTTGAATAGTGCTTTGAAAGTTACATGGCGGGACTCTAACCGTGACGGTATAAGTTTCCCTCAAGCAGAAAGTCTACAACGAATTTAGAGAGATATTTTGACACCTGCAAAGGATGTAGGATTTGAAAACGTGATAGAGGATGATGTTAGAGTTCCAGAGATAGAGACAACGGAAGTTTCACTTACATCGCTTAAATTTACTGCAAAAATTATTTTTAAGCGATTGGCACATATAGAGGAAGCTCGTCAAGTGTTTGCTGGTAACGATCCCAATCGTCCACCAAACATAAATATTGTAATGTGCTCTGATCCCAAACAAAGTGTTGATGAGTCATCAAAATAAATTTGATAAGATTTTCACACTACAAGCTGATGTGAGCGTGTGTGTGAGTGTACGTCTGAATGTGTGTGTGAGTGTGTGTAGTTGTTTGTGTGTGTGTGTGAATGTGTGTGTGTGTGCATGTGTATTTTTATGTTTGCGTTTGTGATTGTGTGTTTGTATATGTGTATGTGTATCCACGGCTATCATAACACCGGAGGCGAGAAAGACAAAGTGAGATGGCAGAAGTTAAACAAGTAACGAAAGTGTCGGAATACCAAATGTCGAAATATATTAACGAGAAAACGCTGTAGAAAAATATAAAATGGTAATGTAATTTGGAGCTTAAATTCAAAGCAATGCGAATACTTTAGCGGAAACTGATATGGTATATCAATTTAATATTTCCGTTCTTAAAATCATCGCCATTGTTGAAGAAATTTCTTCTTTTTTTTGCCCCCTATAAACATAAGCAAATCAGTTGACTATAATGCTGAATATGTTAATATCTGGAAATAATAAATGGAAAGGGAAAGAATCAAGTTAACGAGTGTATCACAATTTAAACTTTTATCGATTTTGTATATTTGCTTGTATTAAAGAAGAGAAAAAATTCAATAATGACAGAATTTAAAGAAGTATTTGATAAATAAGCTATGTTTTTTGTCGATCATGTCTTCCTTACAATACACTTTTATTATTAATAATCTGTAAATAAATATGTTCACCGTATTTCCTTTCTTTTTGCTGTTTTGACATACGGAAGAATAATATGTTACGTTTCCGTAACATATTGTCAATAGATGATTTTTATGAGTACTTCCAATCTTATTTCTAAAAACTCATTTTAAAATTACCGTTTTCTTCGTCTAAAATAATTATTGAGATTTAGCATAATAAAAAAACAAAACTATATTACAATATTTTTCTCGGATAAACTTTCTTTTTGAACAGTAAATAAACGATTTTACAAGCTCTTTTCATGTTTTGCTCTAAATTATTTAAAGATTCAATTTTCAGTGAATACGGTATTTTGAACGTTCTGTAAATTGTTTTATAAATCATTTGGCGTCGCCCGTTCCAATCCAGCCTGCTATACCGAAGAATTTTGGGGCTCAGTCCCACTGCGTAGCACATTGGGAAAATGTCTTAAGATAATAATAACAACAACAACAACAACAACAATAACAATAATAATAATAATAATAATAGTATCGGGAAAACTATGGCAAAGTGGAGGACGGAACTGACATGTGGAAGAAGTTTAGGGACAATAGAAATCAAGAGGGGTATCTTCCAAGGGGACTGCCAATCCCCAATGAACTTTGTATTGTGCATGATAACTAACTGATTCTGAGGAAAGCAAAGGACGGGAACGTATCGAAAAACTGTCAACAAAAAGTCAACCATGGATGACCTCAAACCTTATGGTAAATATGAATACCAAGTCATTTCCAGCGTTGATACGGGTATAATTTCATTGCTGATATCAGAATGAAGTTCGGACTGACAAAGTATGGTGTGTTAATTTTGAAAAGAAGGAAAACGAAACGATACCAGGTTTTTCAACAAAACCTGTGATAAAAAGAAAATAATAATAAAGTAAACAACTATGACGATTTGAAGTGGGAAATACTAAGGTTGTTGTCAATAAGGAGAGTACATGTGGTGACAACAGTAATTGGTGCACATGGAACTATCAGCGCTCAACTAGCAACATTGCTGAAAAAGATTTGTACAAGTGTGAAGGTAAAACACCTACAAAAGTCAGCATTGCTTGGAACTGCAATAATTCTTCGCGAGGTTCTTGAAGCATGAGATGTAAGCAAGTGTCACTTTAGTCTGCTGGCTGTGGACAGCTGACATTTTCCATCATACCCAGCAAAATAAGCTGTGAGTTTTCTTGATATATTAAAGAATAATAATAACAAAAATAACCACAAATAATGATTGTGATAAGCATAACAAAATGAAAACAAAATGTGCAGATATACATTAAAAAACAATATATATATTTTATACACAGAGGAAATTAGTTTTCAGACCAGGCCAGAAATCTAAAACCAAAATCGAACGAATCAAGACTGACTGAATGCAAATGAATGTGTGGTATAGGCATGAAGACATATAGCTATAAGGTTTTATAAATATCAAAGCACACATGCACATATGCACATTTATACGTACATAGATAAATCGATCCACACGCATGTGGATATGACATCGATATACTATTATAGTAATAATTGTGATAATAATAACAACAACAATGATAACAGCAACACCAACAAAATAATGACAATAGTTATGATAACAAAACGTCCCAAAGAGGGGGATAATATCAGAATATGAAGTGGCTAAAATGACCAAATTATGAAATAATAACAAAAACATAATTATAGCAATTATAAGAATAAAAATCATAAGATGTAAAATAATAATGAATAATAATAGTAAAGATCAATATTCATTCCACAGGAAAAAACAAGAGATTACATACATTCTACTATCAGAACCAAAGCATTTATTGTAACCACCCGTGATAGATGGATAACTGGAAATCGGAGTTGTGAAGTCGGGATTTGCTGGCGAAGAAAACGAAGTTTCAACCACCTACACATCTGAAGATCTAAGGACTGCGCATATGGTTATGGGTAGATGAAGGAAAATGCTGCAAAGAGAACACAGTGTTAGGAAAAGCGAGATAACAGAGATGCAAGACCGAGGTAGATCAAATGGTTTAGCTATGTATATCATGCGGAAAGATTTAACAACATATTGCAATCGGAAGTATAGGAAAGCCTAAAAGATACATGTATGTATGTATGTGTGTATATAGGTATATATGTATGTATGAACGTATATACGCACATGCACACGCATAATCGTATATATGCGAGTGGGCGCGTGTGCATCTGTATGTTCCAAGTGCAATTGAATGCTTACATACAACGGATCATCAGAAACCGTTTAATTACATTACGTTGCAGGAAACCAATCTCTTGAGTTGGGTAGATGGTAAGGCATTTCATAAGTATTTTGAGATTAACGTAGAAAGAAAGCAATTAGTAGAGAATTTTTAATTGGGTCTAAGAATCAAGAAAGGTTGGGGTGGGCAGACAAAGAAAGAAAAGACAAATATACAAAAGAGGAGAAAACAGAAAATTAAAGAAAGGGAGAGATACAGGGAAAGAGAAAAAACAAGACAATATTGGTAATTAAAGACGGAGAGCAAGAGATGTTGAAAAGAAGGAAAAACGATGTTGGGCAACCATAAAAAATGATAGTCAAAAAGTATATAAACACCTAAATTGAATTTGTAAACAAAGGTAAATGCACCTAAGTGATAGAGGGAAAGAAAGAGGAGATAGTGAGGACGAGCACATGAGAGAGAGAGAAGGGAAAGAAATATTATAAAACTGAAGAGACTGTAAACTAAATAATTAGAGATAGAAACATGCCAAAATACGACTGTCATGAAAGCATATATGTATGCATGTATGTATGTATGTATCTATCTATATATTTATCTCTTTATTTTATTTTTTTACTTGTTTCAGTCATTCGACTGCGGTCATGTTGGAGCACCGCATTTAGTCAAGGAACTTATTCTTTGTATGCCTAGTACTTATTCTATCGAACTCTTAAGCTGAACCGCTAAATTACTGGGATGTAAATACACCAGCGTCGGTTGTCCAGCAATGTTGGGGAGACAAACACACAGACAAATATCCACACACTCACCCATATATATATATATATATATATATATACGACGAATTCCCTTCTACCAAATCCATTCACAAGGCTTTGGTCGGCCCGGGGCAATACTGGAAGACACTTGCCGTGGTTGGTAAGCGAACTACTTACCACACAGCCACTCCTGCGACTATATATATATATATATATATATATGTATGTATGTATGTATGTATGTATGTATGAATATATGTATGTATGCATATGTTTAAATATGCACTCGCATACTCGTTTCCTTTAAGTTATACAAACACGCATACACGTATATTTGATGATTTACATAAACGAAAGTAGTTTAAAACCTATATATCACATGTGACCGTGTAGCTGTAATGAATGAAACGAAAATATTGCGACATTCAGGAGATACTGACGCAGTGTAATCGGATTTTGAATATTCTAATATCTAGGTAATATCAGCTGTGTTCTTAATTATGGGTTGCGGGTAAAGCAAACTCAATGAGATAAGAAAGTCTTTGGGATAGATACATGAAATAAGAGAGAGGGAGAGAAACACACATAAATAGAAGCAGAAAAAGAAAGAGCGAGAGAGAGAGAGAGAAAGAAAGAAAAGGCGCGTGTGTATGATGTGTGTTTGTATATGTGAGTGTGTGTTTCATGAGAGAAATGGTATGGAATTTATCTCTTTAGAGACTTTTGTTGCGTTATGAATTCTCAAAATTATGTGTTTACATGTAATTTCCAACTTCAAACTCGTAAACAACACAAATGTCTAATCTTTAACAATTAAAATTTGATATTTATCCAATTATACTTAATCATGTTACTCAAAGCTATCACGAAATTATTAGGTTTTGTTCATTATATATTCCTGGAATTCTTTTCGTACATTGGGCCCTTAGAATACATATATTCCTCTATGTATAGCAACATACATATACACCCTAATGACAATGTTTGGCAGAACCGGTAACATAAACAGACAAGACTAAACTGCAATATTGCTATAAACTCTCATTTAAAAGACTTTTCTGTTTAGCCTCGATTTCGAAATTCGCTGGTCCATAGTGTAAACATCGATGTATACTATAAATTCATTACTGTCGAGCTTGAAATGAATTTATATTCCATATTAATCTTAGTTCATTACCCCAAGTTGTGTATCTACTTTGTACTTATCATCAACAATTACTACGAATATGATACTCTTTGCTATCATATTTTATATTTCATATCAAATTATGTTGTCTGCTTATAAATGGTTTTGAATTAAGAATATCTAACGGGGTATTACATGTATATTCTATTTGTCACTAAAATGGGAAATTGATGAAGATACACAGAATTAAGAGACTAATTATTTTAAAACATTGAACGTAGGAGTGGCTGTGTGGGAAGTAGCTTGCTTACAAACCACATGGTTCCGGGTTCAGTCCCACTGCGTGGCACCTTCGGCAACTGTCTTCTACTATAGCTTTAAGCTCACCAAAGCCTTGTGAGTGGATTTGGTAGACAGAAACTGAAAGAAACCTGTCGTTTATATGTATATATATATATATGTGTATCTGTGTGTGTTTGTGTCTGTGTTTCTCCACCCAACATCGTTTGACAACCAATTCTCATGTGTTTACGTTCCCGTAACTTAGCAGTTCGGCAAAAGATACCAATAGAATAAGTACTAGGCTTACAAAGAATAAGTCCTGGGGTCGATTTGCTCAACTAAAGGCGGTGCTCTAACATGGCCGCAATCAAATAAATGACTGGAACAAGTAAAAGAATAAAAGAGTAGTAAAGTTTATAAGTACGCTTGTAGAGAGCACAATTCGATTTACCAAGTGCCTGCTAGTTGTAACATCTGGTACCAACATGTTTGGGGCTTACAGTTGAAAATAACGATGCTGTGTCAATTAGCGGGTTATATAATTGACAAAGTATTTTCGTAAATTTTGCAACTTCCTACTTTATAATTAAACCGTTGATTCTAGCATCCAGTAGAGTTTCCGTCCTATTTTGTTATTAGTGGTTAATATGTTGATATCCACTTATAATATCTCTTGCGTATCACATTCCTACAACTGCAAGAACACTCACGCAAAGCCATGTATAAATTGCAGTCGTGTTTGTCATAAATCAAAACCTACCGTCTTAGAAGTATTATATGTCGTGCATAGTTGTAATTTTAGATATATGATACGCTAAAGCGTAGCACGTAATAATTATGGGTAGTAGTGTGTTTAATGCGTATCCTAAGATTAAACAACACTAAAAAATGTCAAACGTTCTGTAAGAAAGCAGCACTTAATTTTCTTTAAACCACTCTTAAAGGCATCATTCAAAATTGCTCCTTGCTGGTATACATATGGCGATATGTCTGCATCGTTTTCACGGCACTGGATCTAAAAACCAGCAAAAACCAATCGAAGCCATATGGTCCTTGAGACGTTCACACCTGATTTATTATAATTATTATTATTATTATTTATTATTATTATTATTATTATTAATATTATTATTATATTATTATTATTATTATTATTATTATTATTATTGAGTGAGAGAGCAGTGCATGCCATCAAAGTGACACTGGGGTAAAATATACGAAGCCCGATATACCCATCATGACTACCCGTCTGATAAAGGTACACCAGGCACATGCATCACAACCATATGTGCGCGACATGGTGATCTCATATCAAGATAAACAGCACATGACCTTGCAGGTGGGGCCTAGTTAGAATTTTCTTCAGGTTGAGTAGCCCATCCCGCTCAAAAGGTCCCTGAATAAGGATTGTTTAAGGATGTTGAAAGAACCACCCATGTTTCCAGAGGTGAATTATTCAAACCCCAAAGAATCCCTCTCAACACATGGCTATGATGCTCCCCCACTACTTCTGCTCGTGATCAGAGATGCACATATCGTCAGCCACTAAGGGACATGCTCAACTGGTTAAGGTCAAACAACTGACAAGCAAATCTGTGGTATTGAGCAGAATATTTGCTGTAGCCCATCTTTTATACCAAGACAAAACAATGTACATGATAACACTTCCAATCAGTTAAGATCAGACGCCATGAGAGCCACTGCCTGGTACTGCATATTATTATTATTATTATTATTATTATTATTATTATTATTATTATTATTATTATTTATTATTATTATTATTATTTTATTATTATTATTATTATTGTTATCATTATTATTATTATTATCATTATTATTATCATTATTATTATTATTGTTATTATTATTATTATTATTATTATTATTATTTTGCTAAACTTTACGTGCAATAAGTTTATATATATATATATATATATATATATATATATATATATATCACGTGATCACGTGACCGACCAGTCCATCAGATGTAGTTACACATTGCTGGTCACAATGCGTTCGCATTGTTTTAGCCTTCGAATGACGCCACCCCGCTGGCTAAGCGAGCAGGCCATATATATATATATATATACAGCGAATGGTTATGTATCCCGGAGATTAAAATCGGAATGAAAGGGGATCCATAGACAACGAATGATTGAGAATCTCTACTCTAAATGTCCATTTGCTATGCTAAGCATAACCACATCCCACCATATATTGTGTAAAGTATAATTTAGGAACTATTAGATAATACTGCCTTGGACAAATCAAGATTTTAGTATATCGGAAAACTGCAGGTTAAGTACTGTTCAATGCCTATCAACAGGAACAACAATAATAACATCATAAATTTTGATAAGTTCTGATTATTAATTACACAAGATAACCTAGAATTCTAGATGTCGCTTCAGTGTTATTGTGTCATACCCGTCTTTCAAACAGTGTACACTTTCAAGCTATTGATTTACTACGTTTTAAAATTGTCCAGAAGTAATACTTTATATTGCATTACCGTTCTTACTGTTACTGAAGTCCTTCTCGATATATCTGTCTCTTTCGTTTCATTCTTTCTATCACTATCTCTCCCTTTCTCTTTCTCTCTCTCTCTCTCTCTTTCTCTCTCTCTCTCTATCTATATATATCACATATATATATATATATATATATATATATATATATATATATATATATATATCACACACACACACATATATATATAAATATATCACAGTGTACCCTTTTCTTCTCTCACACTTTTGTCCGTCCTTGTCATACGTTTATTGTTATCTCTGTATTTCTGTATTTCTGTTTCAATACTAGTACAGTTATCTCCCTTTCTCTTCTCTCTCTCTCTCTCTCTCTTTCTCTCTCTCTCTCTATCTATATATATCACATATATATATATATATATCACACACACACACATATATATATAAATATATCACAGTGTACCCTTTTCTTCTCTCACACTTTTGTCCGTCCTTGTCATACGTTTATTGTTATCTCTGTATTTCTGTATTTCTGTTTCAATACTAGTACAGTTATCTCCCTTTCTCTTCCTCTGCTCTCACCTTTCTCCTTTTATCTAACGCATTAAATAAACACTTTTATTCAGACATTATGGTAATTCTTTCCTACTCAATCTTTGTGTATCTAATTCAAGAGCAACACTGCTTAAGTACATGAATATGCACCCTCACTCACATTCACGCCCTCATTCTAACACACGAACAATAACATTCACACACACACACATACATAGATACACACACACAAAGACAAACACACGCACATATATAAATACATAAACGTGCATTTATTTTTTTACATAGTTACCTATGAACATAATTACCAAGTAATGCTCACATTTCGTCCGTTCCTGTTAATATGTCTTCCTGTCTTTGGAATTTGTCTTTCCTTTTCCCTATGTCCCCTTTCCTTTACTAAATGATCTATGTATAAAATGCTATGCATTCTTTATATTTCAAATGTGTGATTGTGTGTAGCTATGTTCTCCTTCGAATAAGTCATTTTTTTTTCATCGCATTTTACATTTTATAGTTTTCCATAATTCCTCATTGCTTTACTGATAGTACACCATACAAGGTAGCGATCTGGCAGCGACGTTGGCACGCCGGGCGAAATGATTTGCGGTATTTCGTCTGCCGTTACGTTCTGAGTTCAAATTCCGCCGAGGTCGACTTTGCCTTTCATCCTTTCGGGGTCAATAAATTAAGTACGAGTTATGTACTGGAGGAGATATAATCGACTTAATCCGTTTGTCTGTCCTTGTTTGTCCCCTCTGTGTTTAGCCCATTGTGGGTAGTAAAGAAATAGGTAATTCGTTTTTCTTTACGCCGAGATCGACTTTGCCTTTCATCCTTTCGGGGTCGATAAATTGAGTCCCAGTTACGTACTGGGGTCGATCTAATGGACTGGACCCCTCCCCAAAAATTTCGGGCCGTGGGCCTTGAGTAGAAAATATTGTACTCCATATATTGTCTACCAGTGAACTAATGTGAACGATATACTGTGGAATTGTCTCAGTTTACCTGCCCATTCTGTTGTCTCTTTTGCCTATAATG
Organism: Octopus sinensis; assembly: GCF_006345805.1. Classification (NCBI taxonomy): domain Eukaryota; kingdom Metazoa; phylum Mollusca; class Cephalopoda; order Octopoda; family Octopodidae; genus Octopus; species Octopus sinensis. Next base: position 8,136,484 of record NC_043008.1, read on the forward strand.
CGTATCATACATTTCTCATTGTTGTCTCTCGCTGAATAAGGCTTGCTGTTCTTCCGAAATCTCTCTCTCTTTTAATTCCTATTCTTCTGAAGCAATCCTGACAGTTTTCGCCTTTTCGGTATTTTGCCAGAAACACAAAATTAAATCAGATATGATAAATGAAAATCGAACCATAGTACTGATTTTACGCAAAAATATACATCCACAGAAGGTATATATACATGTACGTCCATGCTGCTTCTTTTTTACTTTTGACTTCGGAAAAACCAGAATGCTACTCAGAATCACCACTTAGAAAAAAGGAAGACAGTAACCTCAGGAAAATCCAGTCGTTACCTTATGGAAATCCAGCGACCGACGTGGCCAGGTTTTCAAAAGCAGTATTCACATACAAATATAGACGCACATAAATGCATAAATATGCCCAGAATGAAACTGCTGGTTACAAAAATAATTGTAAATAAACGTGCTTAACACACACAAATACACGTACCGGTAGTCATTCATTTTCGTAGAGGGTAAGCTCTTAGCAAGCCTGGGGAATTTGAATTAGCGAGTATTGAATCATGCAATTAGATATTCTAAGTTATTAGGTATTGGTTTTTCCCAAATGTAATGATAAGTACCTACCAACAACTTTTAAGTATTCTACAGACCAACTGGAATGTTCGCTAAGGGTAAATTTACATGAGTAATGCGATATCGTGCGCAAATTATAGGACAATGGTTTATATTCATTACTTACGGATATAGTTATATCTTCGAACAGATTATGTCGCAGTTTTATAGATTATTTTAATTATATCATGTTTACTGAACAAACTACTTCTCAAGATAAAGCATGTTTTGTAATTATCAAAAAACTGTACCGACCTGAGAACTTTTTTCTCCATCTCATTCACGCTATAACAGGACGGCTACGATGCGAGGAAAGCCAAATGTTGTTTCCATACTTCTAAACCTTTCATAGGGTTCACCTTATGATAATTGCATTCCTCTAGCATATCCATACAAAGTTGTAATTTTAGATTCTGTAAATGAGATGTGACTAATAAATCAACTTAATTCAGAGGTGCGGTCACTATGTTTATACGAAGGCATTATTCCTCAATAAAAATTCAAGTTTGTTACTTTATCGGAAGTCTTGAGGCTTCAGTATTATTGACAGACTTGTAGATATATTATCTTTCCAGAAGTATATCAGGTGATCTAATCTTTATTATCTGTTTATTTTATAAACTGTGAGACAAATTCTCACGTGTAATAAATAATTGTTATTGCGGATTGATCTATTGGCTGAAATACACCGCCGGTATGTGGAGGAACACAAATCCCACAACCATTTATCGTAATACTTTATCGAACTCTATACTATCACTACGTAAAACGATAAATTACTCCGAGCATAATATACTTCAATAGCTACAATAATCAGAGCTTTAGTGACATTAGCATTGCCTTAGGCAACCCTTTGAAAATTCTAGGATTTTCACAGAGATATATTAACATTGGTTTCAGCTTAAATTCCATCCTAACAAGCAGCGTCAATCTGATTTCTTTACTTGCGCTCATCCGCAATTTCGTTTTCAGATCATCCTTCTATACAGCATTAAAATCAAATCTTACAGCATTAAAACCTGTGGTGCAATTGCTACATCTAGAATCTCCAGGAAAATTTGGAATTCGTTATCTGCTCAAGTTTATGATGCGCAGATCTCTACTGTTTAGTAAATTTTCAAACATATATTTCATGCCTAAAGTGATGGACAACTATTAGCCTGTTGTTCTAAATATTTTGAGCCTCCGTATGAACAGGACTCACGGTGACACGTTTTGGAGTTTATCATCAATTCATATTTTTTATTGAAGGCTATTCTCTATCTTTATATCTCGTTAATGACCATAATAGAAAAGAACTATTTCCTGAATTTTCTCTCCGTTCTTTAATTACCTTTCTTCTCAATAACACTGGGGAACTTGACTTTTGGAGTCTGGATTGGAAACATGTTTCTAAGTAATTTTGTTCTACTTATTTCATAAAACAAAATTTGTTGCTCTATTACTTCAAGATTTTTCACAACCTCAAATGTCCTCTTTTAAATATTTCCGGTACTGTCAACTTTTTAAAGCACAGACGTAGTTTCATCCAATGTAAACGCATGTAAGGAGCTTCACATACATTTGAAACAATAAGTTTTGAATATTATTTAAAGTAAATGCGACTACAAATGTGAAAACAAACATGATTTCAGCATCTTCAGTAAATATGTACCACGAAACTCGACCAACGTCCCCTATTTTCAATCTAAACAGTTCAAAATGATATGATGATGATAGAAGTCCCCTTTATACAATTATATATGTATAAGCAATACGCTTCTGTGATCCTTGGCTTCATACATGTGTCATATTTGTGCAATGTGTCTGCAGATGCCCACACTCTGCTTTATGTAATGTTATTACCATTGGAAACCATACAAGGTATGTTTTTTTTAACCTTTAACAATTTCTTGGGAAAACTAGTATTTTGAATGCACCCTTAATGTTTGATCTTGTGGTTGAACTGTATCAGAAAACTTCTTGTCAAGCATTCTCAAAGAACCAAAGGACTGTGTAAAGACGTGTGTAAAACCTTCATGTCATGTATACTGTTTAGGCATCGCAAATCTGCATTTGTTTACTGTACAACTGCTAGCAACTGGCTTGATTATATACATTACCTTAATCAACTTGGTGTGAAACTTAGTGTTTAAACCAGTTTGGCCACCCCATATATATATATATATATATATATATATATCAAAATGCGACCGCGTGTGTACCGTTGGCGATCATTTTTCCTCTGTCTTCCCTTCTCTGGATCTTTCTTTCTCCTATGTTTCCGACGAAGAGCTCCGATCGAAACGTTAAACCCTCCTTCTTTCCTGACCGTCCAATAATACTATATTTGTTCCACGTTCTCGCGTTGTTGTGTTTTTTTGTGCTTTCTTGTTTGGATTAACTTTATATATATATATATATATATATATATATAATACAAAATGGGCCAAGAACTCAAAACATTCGGACAACTCGGCGTACGTAGACTTTGTTCTCTTATATATATAAAACATATATGGGAACACTGATGCAGCGGCTGTTTCAAATACTTAAACAGAAATTGTCCAGCTCTGTTGTGTGAGAAAATTAGGTTTAGTGTGTTTGATGGGCAACAGAATATGTGGCTATGCAGGACAAGTAGTTTTGGGTGGCCATGTCTGCCATTGAATAAGAAGCATGGAAAGCTTGTGATGCGGTTGTGTCTGATTTCCTGATAAATGAGAATTCATCAAATTAGGAAGACCTTTTGGAAACCAGCTTTCAAGCACAGAGGTGCAGCATGTGTGTAAAAGTGCATTTCTGCACAGTCATCTCGAATGCTTCCCTGAAAATCATAGTGCAATATGTGATGCGCAAGGAAGAAAATGCCACCAATACATCGAGGTCATGGAGACAAGGTATCGAGGCAAATGGAACACAGACTTGATGGCTGACTAATGGTGGTCTCTGCAATGAGACAGTCGTGTTACTCATGCAAAGCAACGAAGAAAACATCCACTCCTTGAGAAAGAGGAACTTTGGTTTGACAGACATATCTATCAGAAGATGTCAAATTAAATATTTTGTGCAATATATGTGTTAAACAATAAAAGTATCATTTGGTTTGTGTTAGTTTCTTATTTCAGTATTGCATTTAATGACAAAATTTAATGGCAAATTTTTGTTAAAAAATGAATTACAGTTTTAGCAAAATCTTTCCATGATAGAATATTCCTGAAGCATTTACGAAGCCAGCACCACCAAATTAGGTAGGATTAATTATATAAAATATAAAAAGGCGGCGAAGTGCTTAGCGGCATTTCGTCTGCCGTTATGTTCTAAGATCAAGTTCCGCGGAGGTCGACTTTGCCTTTCATCCTTTCGGGCTCGAGAAATTAAGTACCAGTTACGCACTGGGGTCGATGTAATCAACTTAATCCGTTTGTCTGTCCTTGTTTGTCCCCTCTGTGTTTAGCCCCTTATGGGTAGTAAAGAAATATATATATAATATAAACACAAGACCATTAAAATCTGTTTCAAAATGTTATTATTTGAATTTTTTCCGCAATGTTATTATTTGAACGATAAAAGCTGCTAACAGTAATACTTTGGGGGTAAACAATAAAATTCTGCTGATTCAGAAAGTAAGCTGTAGAAAAGAAAAAAAAAACCTGCACGCGACAGAAGAAAGCTGACTGTAGTTTTGAAATCCGCATGCCAATTTTAGTTTAAACCAATTGAAGAGAGCAAACTCAATAGAATCTATGTTCAAAAGTGTTACCCTGTGAGGAAGACGAATTTTGGACTACAGTTAATTTGTTCATTTTCAAATCCCTGATTATTGATGTTGAAATTTGATTTCTGAATACCAATCATCTTTAACTCTATTGAATTAGTGTTATGTGACGTAAGCTTTTTCCCACCTTTAACAACATAATTACTTTTATAATTTTACTTATTTTTGTTTTGGCTATAAATAATTAAAAATAATTACAAACGAAGTATCAATTACTTTTATGTTCCTCAAAAGATGGCGCCACAAATTAATTAACTCTCATGGCGTCAGCTGCTTTTTTTTTTACATTTTAGTGGAATATTGTTTTAAAAATTTTGCATTAACTTGTAATTTACGATCTAAAGGCAATGTTTTCTTTCCGTAGATGGAAGGAGTGTTATCAGGTTGCATGATCTGACAATATAGCACGCGCACTCTCACACTGTTTTTTGATCCTGCAGTAAGAAATACACGTATGCTTACGACACTCACACGTTTACATCGGTGCTGTCATGAAAATGCGCACTTGCACATTGCCATAGGTAAACACGCTCGCTTGCGAACATACATATGTGTGCGTCGATACGTATGTAGGAACGTTAAGTATACGTTAAAATAACAGAAACAAAATAATGAAGAAATGCAAAATTCTTTCTCGTAGATGTCTTCTGGATAATACAAGTACATAAACACAAGCAATTTATTAGGTTACTTTGTAGAAGAGTAGTTGAAATTTAGATGGAGTTGCTTTCAAAAATAAAGGTGAAAATATTATTATGCCAAATAACATATCTTGGTAGCAGGAGCGATCGAAGTGAGAAATCCCCAGGATAGAGAAGTGGTTAATTGATCACCAAGGAACGGCTTTTTTTGATCTATCAATAAGGTACCTTACAGTTTCTACGTGATATATTATATTAACATTGCCAGGCCAGGTGTCCAGTTATAGCTTTTGGTAAATCCGGTTTGAGATTCGCAATAAGGCTTTGTCCTTACCCTTATGATGCAGAATTAACCATGAGAAAAGCACCAGGCAAGTTTGAGAGTAACGTGTGACTTATAACTGCACGTTAATTGCTAATATATTCCGAGTTAGTAAGAATCTAAATGCGTAGACGCAATTCAGTCTGATGTTATATTGTGTTATAATTTCTGAGCAATATTTTCTCTAATTGGAATGCAGGCAATCAGTGACGTGGATAATATATTTCTATTAATTCAATAAGGATGCAATTTGCATAGACGTTCTTCAAATTGAACATATATCATCAGTGAAAAATTGAAATCTAAATTGAGTTTCGGAAACCAGATAAGTTCCGAAGTTAGTTTTCGAATCAAAAATTGTTAGACGATAATGTACGCTACCTGTAGCTTAACAATGAAACAAAGAAGAAAAATTAACAACGCAGGAGGTATGCAATGCATTTTAATTTTCTCAGCAAAATTCTTCGAAAGAGTAATTATTCGAAATTCAAATTTTACACAATCAGACTGTGTGTAGTACTTCCAGTAATTTTGTATCAGCAATTGTTTATATAAGTCTGTATAAAAATGTGAGACATTGACACAAAGATGTTTTATCATGCTGTAGTTCAGATCATTCCAAGGTGATCCTGCAATGAATATCGTATCATATTCCTGCAGCACAAGAAATATATTTTTCATTTCAGTCCTTTTATTTTGTTGAGCCCACTTCCTCTTCGTAGACTACTGAGTTAACGACGCACGCCAGGCCTAATGAACACGTATCCTTAATCGAGTTGCCATTCGGCTTGGCGAAAGTGAGATGCTATCTCCATATAAATATTTTTTCTTTATGTATGGTTACGAAAGAAATATTTCCCTATCTTGGCCAGGATTTGTTTGACCAACATTGGTCTATAAATATTACGAGAAAAATCTAATTTTTCCGGGATATATTTTCTGGTATGATTCTTGTTTGGTCGATTTGTATGATGCCTGTTCTTTATAACCCCATTTGACAATGCTCTATTATAGTAGATGTTGTTTCATCTTTGGTGGAAGAGAAGCTGGACCCCTACCCTATTGCTCATATAAGGTTTTAAAGACAATAACAGATGGCAAGACTGCTTATGAACAGACTAAAATACGTTTCCCTTTTATTTGGGTGATCTCTGTAATTAGATATACCTCCCAATAGATACATTTAATATCAAAAAGGTTATGCAATACGACATTGCGTGCGCAATATGAATCGAACTCAAGTTTAATTGATTTTAATCAACAGTTCAGTTTTATACTTCCTTCGCCAGCTGATAAGGAAAATGAAGAAGACTGTTCACTTTCACAGTAGAATATATCTAAATAATTTTTACTGCATCATTAATTATTAATTCGCAAATATGTGAGCATATTCTGATGCGGAATATATTCTCAAGGGGTTTCGCAGTATTTAAAATTCTAACATAATCCTCGAAATGAAACAAAGAAAGCTGAATCCCAACTATCAAACAACACAAAAGCATTTGATACCTAAAATAGAAGTGTATAACTAACTATTGGAAACCCTAACAGACTCGCTATTTTTGCAACTCCCGATATTTGCAAGAAGTCTCATGTAATCGTTACTAAATTTCAGCTTTTCCTATATCGTCTTTATTTACATGTGTTTCATAAAATATTAATGTATGCACAGAGATACTTATGTATACACAATGTAGTTAAAAAGTATATGTTGCGTCTTGGAATAATTGTAAATATATATCTAAAAATATATATATATATTTATGTGTGCGTGTGAATGTGTGTGTGTACATATGATAATGTGTTCATATGTATTAATATATATAGTTCTATTAATGCTTGTGCATTCATCTATAAACCCATTTCAGTCTTAATCTAGGAGCGTATGAAATATCGGTTTATGTATATGTGTGTGTACATGCATGTATATATAGTAAGCTTGCATATAATATGTGTATATATACTATATGCAAGCTTACTATACACACATGAGCACAGAAAAACTTACTGGCGCACATAGATATGTATATATGTAAGTATATATACATGTGTGTGTGTGTGTATACTGGCACATGTGGATATGTATATATGTATATATATATGTATATATATATGTGTGTGTGTGTGTATGTGTGAATGTGTGTGGATGTGTACGTGCGTATGTATGTGCGCACTTATATATATATATATATATATATATTATTATATATATATATACGTATGTATGTATGTATGTATGTATAAAGTCATAGTTCTATGAATACTTGCGCATTTATCTGTAGACCCATTGTGCCTATGTTTATCAGCGTACGAAATAGCTATATCCGCTGACGTATATGTCTTTGAGTATATGTGTATTTTTGAGTGTGTGTGCGTGTGTGTGTTTGCAAGCTTACAATGCACAAACACACACAGAAACACATAGATATGTATATATGTATGTATATATATACATAGGTAGATATCAGCATTTCTCTTCGTGGTGTGTATGTACATACATATAGATGCATGGGTGCATCTGTATATTATATGTATGAATGTCTTAGTATACGTATTTGCATATATGTGTATATATGTACATGTATTGTTTGTGTGTGTGTGCATGGCTGTGTGTGTATTAACTATATGTGCATGTTGCCATTATGTATATCTCTGTGATATATAAGAGCGTCTCTGAATTCATGTGTATATGTGTATATATTTACCAACCGATGCCTCTGCTAATGGGTGGTCATTAAGAGTATGGAAGCTTACGCAGTCCATAAATTATAAGGATACAAAATATAAGATTTTGAAGCATGTTTATAGCTACATATGTATTAAATTCATAAATTCATTTTCGAATCAAATACTTTCTTATTTCTTGTTATAACAAATATTTATAATACAAATTTACAAATAAATATAATAAATAAATTGCATATTACACATGCAACTTATTTAACTTAATTTAAGATATGTATTATGGTCTTTCACGCCGTAAGACTGTCATCAATCTATTTTATAATGAGTGTTACGCACTCTCTGAAAGTTTGGCTCTGTAATCTTAAAATATTGCCTTTTATAAACGATATATTTTTTCTCTCTTAATTAAACGCATTTAAGATCTCACGCGATAATAATTCACCGACACATTCACATGTTGCGTACTCTGTTTTCCATCTCTGTATATCAATATATACTCTTTTACTCTTTTACTTGTTTCAATCATTTGACTGCGGCCATGTTGGAGCACCGCCTTGAATTGAGCAACTCGACCCCGGGACTTATTCTTTGTAAGCCCAGTACTTATTCTATCGGTCTTTTATGCCGAACCGCTAAGTAACGGGGATGTAAACACACCACTATCGGTTGTCAAGCAATGCTAAAGGGACAAACACAGACACACAAACATACACGCACTCATATATATATACATATATTCGACGGGCTTCTTTCAGTTTCCATCTACCAAATCCACTCAGAAGGCTTTAGTCGGCCCGAGGCTATAGTAGAAGACACTTGCCGAAGGTGCCACGCAGAGGGACTGAACCCGGAAACATGTGGTTGGTAAACAAGCTACTTACCACACAGCCACTCCTGCGCCTATATATATGTTTATATATATGTACATATATATATTTTTTCCATGGATGTCTTATATGCCCCAAGATTAGACTATTTACTTTAGTCAGTGCACAGTGATCGCTTCTAATTTCAAGCTTATTAAATCATATATATATATTATAGGCACACATATATGCACACAAGAATATATACATATACATCCATATATTTGCGTATATAAGCATGAATATATGTGGAATTGAGTAGCTCACTCTCCCCACTGGGTCACATAAAATTTAGCTTAAATTTAATTTATATAATCTCAAAATTTTTGTTGCATACGATTATATATTTTCTTCCATATCTTAATATTAGTATGATGTGTTGAATTTATATCTTATCGTAATTGCGATGGCCTATGCTATACATCGACACATTATATATTATTATAGTTTATTCTAACTAAATTGTCTAAGTAATTACTAGACTTCCTCCCTCAAAATAGCTTCGAACTGTCACCATATATCATATTAACAACTTCATCATATAGGTAAGTCAGATGTCTGTGCTGATCTATCTATCTATCTATCTATCTATCTATCTATCTATCTCTCTATCTATCTAACTTCTATCTATCTATCTATCTATCTATCTATCTATCTATCTATCTATCTATCTATCTATCTATCTATCTATCTATCTATCTATCTATCTATCTATTTATATATATATATATATATATATTATATATATATATATATATATGTGTATATATACATATATATATATATATATATACATGCATATAAATATATTCATGTGTATATGTGTATGACTCTGTATGCTTTATGTGTATGATTGTGTATGCTACATGTTTTTTTGCCACTATGTATACTTTTAGTATAAATATCAATATAGTCGCAGGCGTGGGTGTGCGGTAAGAAGCTTGATTCCCAACCATATGGATCCAAGTTCAGTCTCAGCTTCTACTTATAACTTTAAGCCGACCAAATCTTTGTAAGTGAATTTGGTAGGCGGAAACTGAAAGAAGCCTATCGCACATATATATATATATATATATATATATATATATATATATATACATATATGCATATATATATGCATATTTAGTGTGTTCGTTTCCCTGTAGATTAGCGGTTCGGCAAAAGTGTCCGATAGAATAAGTACTTGACTTACAAAGAATTAGTCCTGGCGTCGAATTCCGCGGCTAAAAGCCTTTATGTTGATGCCCCAGCATCACTGCAGTCAAATGTCTGAAATGTAAAAGAATTGCAGAACAGGAATATAGATTTATCTGTTTGCAATAAATATTAATTATAAGTTGAGATGCAAGTCTGTAACATTGTTTTTGACACATTCTTTAAACGTTGCATTGCCTTTCATGCTTTGATATTTGATTTAACTGCAAAAAAGAACGTTACAAATATGATACAAATGCGTTGCTGTGGATGTTTATTCCGTATTGCTATCATTTCCTTATATTACAAGCATTCATTTTACTGGTCAATGTTTAGTTTCATTGATATATATTACAAAATACTACTCCTAAAGAAATGGGTATAAGCATATAAATATTTATTAGTTGTAGATATATCTACCAAATCGTATCAGATACGCGAACGACTTTTGAACCATGCACACGAGACGATAAAGAACATAAATGAGGCTAGTGTATGAGCGTTCTGTTTCTCTGTATACAATTGTCTGCACGAAGATACGTAGACAATATATGTCGGCTTTATAAACTAGTTCGACTCTCAACTGCTTTATAAACAAGTTCGACTCTCAACAAATAATTTATTGGCTGATCACAACTGACTCACAAACGACGAAGTCGATAACTTCTTTGAAATCATAAAACTTCAGCTACTGCAACAGTGTGAGAAATTTTCTATCGTATAGAATCATTCACTGATTCTAAAGAAAATAATTATCAATTCTTGGTGTCATCAACACCGCATGCTATAAACCTAACACTAGTCTCTACCACTATCTCTCTATCATCTTTATCCTACTTACCATTGCAGTCTTCTCCGTTTCTCTCTCCTTTCGTTCCTTCAAACTGATATTACTACAAAATTAAACGGTTACACAGTCACTGATCTATCAAATATAATGTCGGCATCATCACGTTAATGGCATAAATTGATGTAGGACATAGACGGCTATAACAAATCATTACAGCTTTGTATATTTTCCTTAGTTTTTCTTTCGGTTTTCATATCAAACATCTCTACAGTCGCCAATTTATATGTTCGTTATTTTTGTTTCTTTGATGCCTTAACAGTTTGATGTGGTTTCTGGCAAGGAATGATATAATTACTACATCAACTATGATTTATACATATCAGTATTTTCTAGTACACTCGTGCTTTGGTAGTGAAACATAGACGTATTTTTTCTCTTTTTTAAACAAATCGGTGTCGATAAATATACAGACAAAATACCATATATGTCCACCCGATATTTCACTTCAATTTTCTGTGACATGATAAGTCATGTCAGTGTACACTGTAACTCTTCTTTAAAATTTCTTGTTTAAAGAAAACTTACTCTGTAAACAACTTTTAGATGACGAGGTATGAAAAATTGCATTTTCAAATCCTTCATTTTGTTTTGTCACATGTTGATATGTTAAACAATAGAATATATTGGAATATATAAATGTCTAATAATAATCATTGAATATACCATCCTTTGGTGAATTCTCTAGCATGAGAATTGTTAGAAAGACATGTGTTAAAATAATAAAGTTATATTCATGATGATATTGAATTAAATATTTGATCGTCAAAGGTGATTACAATAAATATTAGCAACGTTCCGAAATTTGATTTAAGATAGTGTGTGCATCTATGGAAACTGCAAGAGATTCATAGACAACGAACACTAAACATCCATTTGTTTAATCCATCGGAGAACAGCTTTGGATAGTCAAAGGAATTTATTTCTTTACCCACTTCCCATGCTTTTGAAAACAAAACGACGTTTCTTTCTATTTCGATAAATTGTGTCAGTGATTTTGCTTTGAAGCAAAGCATGCTGAGAGGAAAATGACATTTAGAATAATACAACAGATTATGTATATTTATTTATGTCACAAGCTTTTATCAATATTAAATTACGGAAAAGTAAATTAAAAACGAAAAACAATATATCATATATATATTCTTCAAAAACTTCGCGGTTAAAGAAGCAAATTAGAACGATATTAAATGTCTTCATGTGACATTAAACATGGTGACTTCATTCCATATACAGGATATACATCACTAATCGCTTATACATGTTTGCCCATTGTGGGTCGCCATATTTGGGATGTTTCCTTTCTCTATGTAGTCATCGTTTCTCTTACAAAATTTATCACGAGTGGCTTTGAAATAGCTTTCAACGTGAATTTCCGTTTCTATGACGTTGCTGGCCAAATAACATATTAATATATTATTTCATATTTGGAAGTGTAGCACATCATCTATAACTAAAATGGATGTTGCAAGCTGTCGCATTAAGATGCAAAGCATAATAATGCATGCAGATATTCTATTTCCATGGTTGTCCTTATATGAATCATTATCAGAAGTTAATAGACGTGCTCTCATTGCTCCCACCATTTACCCAGCAGAAAATAGAAAAATGTTTGGGAAAAACATTGTTGCACCAGAATTTGGAGCGGACGATTTTCGTTGAGTAAATTATCACACAAGAAGGGATAGTAGCACAGTTATGAGGACACGAACCTAGATACTTACATTCCCAAATATAGATGTTTTCGATCTGATTTGGATTATTTGCCATCAAATTTGAATTCGCTCCAATCAAATTAGAATTCTCTGTAATCAAATTTGAATTTTTCAATTGGTGCTCAAGCCTTGAAAAAAAAGAGAGTTAAACTACATCAGCCGTAAGGGAATACATGTCTATCTTATCTAACTCGTCCAGTAGAGCCCACCAATTGATATCTGAAAAGTTCGCTGAAATAACTCCTGAACACTGCGATAGCTTCCACCAAAAGATGCTCCGTTATGTCGACCGATCTGAACAAGGGGGAGATAATAGAAAAAGAATCATTCGTTTAGATGTTGTTTCATCTTTGGTGGAAGAGAAGCTGAACTCCTACCCTATTGCTCATATAAGGTTTTAAAGACAATAACAGATGGCAAGACTGCTTATGAACAGACTAAAATACGTTTCCATTTTATTTGGGTGATCTCTGTAATTAGATATACCTCCCAATAGATACATTTAATATCAAAAAGGTTATGCAATACGACATTGCGTGCGCAATATGAATCGAACTCAAGTTTAATTGATTTTAATCAACAGTTCAGTTTTATACTTCCTTCGCCAGCTGATAAGCAAAATGAAGAAGACTGTTCACTTTCACAGTAGAATATATCTAAATAATTTTTACTGCATCATTAATTATTAATTCGCAAATATGTGAGCATATTCTGATGCGGAATATATTCTCAAGGGGTTTCGCAGTATTTAAAATTCTAACATAATCCTCGAAATGAAACAAAGAAAGCTGAATCCCAACTATCAAACAACACAAAAGCATTTGATACCTAAAATAGAAGTGTATAACTAACTATTGGAAACCCTAACAGACTCGCTATTTTTGCAACTCCCGATATTTGCAAGAAGTCTCATGTAATCGTTACTAAATTTCAGCTTTTCCTATATCGTCTTTATTTACATGTGTTTCATAAAATATTAATGTATGCACAGGGATACTTATGTATACACAATGTAGTTAAAAAGTATATGTTGCGTCTTGGAATAATTGTAAATATATATCTAAAAATATATATATATATATTTATGTGTGCGTGTGAATGTGTGTGTGTACATATGATAATGTGTTCATATGTATTAATATATATAGTTCTATTAATGCTTGTGCATTCATCTTGTTCAGACCGGTTCAGAACGGAGCATCTTTTGGTAGCAGCTATCGCAGCGTTCAGGAGTTATTTCATCGAACTTTTCAGTTATCAATTGGTGGGTTCTACTGGACGAGTTAGATAAGATAGACATGTATTCCCTTACGGCTGATGTAGTTTATCTTTGTTCTTTTTTCCAAGGCTTGAGCACCAATTCAAGAATTCAAATTTGATTGCAAAGAATTAAAATTTGATGGCAAAAAATCCAAACTAATTTGAAAATATTTATAGTTTAAAACAGGAAAAAACATGCCAATTTTTCCGAAGATTTACTTCAGCCTTTGTAAAATTGTCAGTCTGACGAAAGAAGCTGAATCAAAACACCTGTGTTATTATCTATACTGTCCGAGCTAAAATAAGTGAATAAAAGGGAAATAATCGAAACCTACATACGCTCATATATTATGTCACTCTCAGATTAGTTTCCGTTCAGAAAACAACAGAAATGGGATTGAGATCTCAGTCAAGTGACATTCCTACAAGTAAGTAGTGAGAATAATGTTTAGTATGTAATGTTGGGTGGAATGCAGAATGATGGTGAGTGGAGCAGAGAAGAGGCACCATGGGAAAGATTGAGTGAAGTACTCCAAAGATAATTACAAAACTCAGGGAAGAGATATCACCCCCAAAACCTACAAGATTCCTTTCCTGTGATTTTATGGTAAGCGGGTGGTTAGAACGCTTCCAATCGATAATGTCAAGGTGAGCAGCAACAGCACATACCCTTTTATGCCACCCAAAAATCATTACAAATCTCATTTAAGGCTTGTTGGAGACTGAAGTATTTCAGCGTTCGGATTTATATATATATATATATATATATATATACTAAGCAATAAGGGTTCAGCAACGAATTGCCTTACCACATACCGAATTTAGAAATAGCAGTCAAAGGGTTATAGCTATTTCTTCTACTAAAAAGGGAGATCTCAGTAAAAACAGCAATTGGAAGGCTGACACAAACAGGTAAGAGAGAATGAATTAACCGCAATCTATCAAACATTTTTAAAGTTATCCACGGACGTACGTTTCGAAATCAAGTTTTAGGAAAGCATAAGAATTAAAATATTAAATATTAAATAATTCTATCTTACCGAAACTTCTTTTCTCTTCAGCGTGGAATACTATAATCATAAATGATTATATATTGAATTTTGAGAATATTGAATTATATAATCATTTATGATTATAGTATTCCACGCTGAAGAGAAAAGAAGTTTCGGTAAGATAGAATTATTAATATTTAATATTTTAATTCTTATGCTTTCCTAAAACTTGATTTCGAAACGTACGTCCGTGGATAACTTTAAAAATGTTTGATAGATTGCGGTTAATTCATTCTCTCTTACCTGTTTGTGTCAGCCTTCCAATTGCTGTTTTTACTGAGATCTCCCTTTTTAGTAGAAGAAATAGCTATAACCCTTTGACTGCTATTTCTAAATTCGGTATGTGGTAAGGCAATTCGTTGCTGAACCCTTATTGCTTAGTATTACTTAAATTTTCCTCAAATGAGGCTTTTACATGCCGAAGACTACTTGGTGTAATTGATAATTATTCCAAATTAATTAATTTCACCCTTCATTATTACGGATAACTATATATATATATATATATATATATATATATATATATATATATACACAACAACGCGAGGACGTGGAACAAATATAGTATTATTGGACGCTCAGGAAAGAATTTATTTTCCTTTGCTGCAATTCACTCATCTGTAGAAATGAATTGCGATGTCACAAGTGCCAAGCTGTATCGGTCTTTGCTTTTTCCTTGGATAACACTGGTGGCGTGAAGAGGTGAGGTCGGTATGCATAGGCGACTCCTGGTCTTCCACAAACAACCCGGACTTGTGCCTGGAAGGCTCACTTTCTAGGTGTAATCCCATGGTTAGTCATGACCGAAGGGGATCACAACAACAACAACAATATTTATATATATATGTGTGTGTATATATATATACATCTAATGTAGGATAAAATGTTCCGAAAAACATTTTATTAATGGCCAGCATATTAAAAAATTAAAAAAGGTATATGTATATAAAGGTATATATATATATATATATATAATATATATATATATATATATATATATATATATATATATAGTTCACATTTACAGAAAAAGAAACACGAAGAAAAGTGTAGGAACAACAACGTGTAGGTGTATTAGTTTAACGTTAGAGAAAATGAAAAAGGCCGCTACGTTTCGAGCCTACGCTCCTCGACAGAGAGGATTAAGAGGAGAATATGGAGAGAAAAAATGGAGAGAGAATGAGAAAAAGGGAGAGAGAAAAATGTGCAGTTCAATGGTCTACAGTGATGTGACTGGAAGAAAGAGGTTTAATGAAAGGGAGATAATAATAGCGTTAAAGATATGTTGATCGGAAGGAACGAAGAGAACGGTGGGTGTGAGTGTGTATGCGTGAATCGGGGCGCGTGAGAAAACCATGTATGTGTGTGTGAAGGGGTGAGTTTACCATGTTTGTGTATGTGAGTGTGTGTATGTGCATGTTTTGTGTGTAACAGTCGATGCGTCCGTTTCTGTGTATCATTCATCGCTTAACAACGGATGTTGGTGTATTTACGTCCCCGTAACACTAGCGGTGCGGCAAAAAAGATAACGACAGAATAAGTACAAGGCTTATAAAGAATAAGTCGTTGGGTCGATTTGTTCGACGAAAGCGAGTGCTCCAGCATTGCCGCAGTCAAATAACTGAAACAAGTAAAAGAATAAGAGCATATACGTGTGTGTGCGCGTGTGTATGTGTGCGTGTGTATGTGTGTGTGGGTGTATGCAAGTGAGTGTGTATGTGTCTGTACATTTGTATGTGTGAAGCATATAAAACGTATGTTCGGAGAGGATATCTAATTGATCAAAGATTTTTTTTATCATTTCCGGTTTTTATCTGATTAGGAATGCGAGGAAAAACCTCGATCTCTGACTCATGCAGAATGAGAGTCGAGTTTTTTTTTCGAAATATTAATTACTCTTTTGTTCTAAAAGCGATTCAAATTGCTGTATTACTATAATTACCTCTCTAGATACCGTTCTCTCTCTCTATCTCTCAATCTATCCGTCAGTCTTTTTCCGTAAACAAACGTGCGTGCATCTGTTTATGTGTGTTTGCGTGTGTGCATGTTGCAAGTGTTATACATGTGTGTGTATGGTGCAATGGTTATACATGTGTGAGCGTGTACGCGTACTGGCTAAAGTGAATTCAGTGCATTTAATTCAATTAATAAATAATGGATTTAGGGATATTTACTGAGCTGAAATATTTCAAAATACAATTTTCACAATTAATTCATGATGTAAGTCGAAAGCCCCACAGGCTACCATCTCTGTTCTCGCTCATTATAACCTTAAACAAGAATACATGTTCTTTTCTTTCTTCTGAAGCATATTTAATTTCCAATACATTCGCGATTGATTCGCATTCTTTCCATCACAATCTAGGTGACGTCATTTGTCGATTTTAATGAAAGCAATAAATATAAATGATTCAATTATTAATATACAGAGATTAGGTCTTTGTAAATATTTAGAAGGTTATTAAAAGAAAAATATATTATATTGCAGTACATTAAATAATCTTCACCGCTTTCAATAACGCTTCATTAATTTTATATCCTTTAATTGTGGTGTCACGCCCCATAGATTTCTGAAGAGTCTTCCGCTGTGAATAAAATACAGAATACTTTTAGATACATTCTCGCTAACCTACAGAGGTAGACACATATATATATACAAGCCTGGAAAGAAGCATGTTTTCATATATATCGATACATACAGGTATTTATTTACATATTATGTAATACATCATTGATGATTAGTTTTTTTAAGTAATTGTTATGTATTAAATATTCTATATTTACAGAGAACTATCGCCGTGTATGTTTACTCGTATATACTGTTTTATAACAGTGTTTTTTTATGTCAAATGTATGTAGTATTTTATATTATACTATAATAGGCTGTGATACGATGGTGAGTAGAAGTATAGCCAGAGCGCTCGACAAAAGATTCAGTGGTAGTTTGTTACACTCCATTATCATAAGAAATTGATTCTCGTTATCGTTATTTTTCATTTTCCTGTGTGCGGAATGATTTGTAGTTCAATAGTGGACTCTATCAAGAATGGTTTCTTTCTACACAACACACCTTTTAATACGACAGTATTGGCCTCTGTTTCAAATACTTTAATTATTTTGAAAAGGTTTTAATTGAATGCTAAGTATTTGATTCTATGTGTTATAGCTTCGTTGTAAAATTTGGCATCAGTTCTAGATGAAAATACTTTATATTATCTTCAGGGAGTAAGTTCGACAAAATAAAATTTTAAATGCCGCTTCCTTTCGGATTTTAGTCACAGCACTGTATGATATAAGTATAAAATTGAGTCTTTCCGAAAAAAAGATGTCTATTTGTTCTATGCGTTCAACCTCGTCAAAAGATGTACTCAATGACATTTTAAAAGCGTGTCTATTGAGCACTTAATTAACTTATGTCCACTTACCTAATCATTTGCTTTTTATTTCAAAAACTCAGAGTGTAATTCAAAATATACAATTGACAATTTTTCATGAAAATATTACACTTTAAATTTTACGATTTTATTCAAAGACTTTTGTGGATAAGCACACCTGCTTCCTGAATTGATAAAAGTTTAGAAAGTCTACACTATTTAACACTTCGTAATGTTGTTCTCAGTAATAAAAGTGTGGCTTTGTAAAATACAAATTGAAAGCATTAAGAAGAAACTGAAGATGACCTCTTCGAATTATAAATTCCTAATCACTGCAGAGAAACTAGAAAAATCTTTCAAGAACATATTCACCTATGGGCAGATACGTCAGGTTAATGCGAGATATGCTGATATACAAACTATTGTACGTAAAATGTATCAAAAGATGCCTGTGCTATTCACTGCATTTAATACATTTAGCATTTAGGTTTCCCTATACACATTAAGTAGACCAATATGCAATTAATTATTTAGCACTAGGTTTCTTTTACTGAGAAGATTTGTGATAATTGTTTAAATGCATTGTAAAATGGCCCCAAACCCCGAAAAATATTCTTGTTAAAACAACCTTTACAAGTGAAGTATCGCCAACGTGTGAACGCGTGTTTTTCCTCAGAAAATGACTCAGCTCTGTCATAAGGTATTACTTCACAAGCACAATGAAACAAAGCAATTCGATCAATATATATTTAATTATTAACAGGCGCCATCGTTATAGAAGTTCATGAAACGGCATCACTATATCACTAACATAGTATAAATTATACACTTATCATTTCATGAACTCTATATACTTCAACACACTTAGAAAGAACTACTTTCAATCAAACTCTACTTCATTGCACATATACATTATTAATGTATAGCATGCACTATATATCACAAACAGCCATAGTTTAAATATATTACAATACACTATCAAGATGCATAACACACTATACTTATACAATAGTCGATATCACATTGGAATAAATATTTCATGTCAGGGCCCGATCTTTGCTGACCAATATCATAAATATTTGTCAAATATTTATCGTTCTGATATTTCCCCCTCCGGCGTGAACCAACGACAAGATGTTATGACATTGTAAATGCTGGTGATAAAAATGGAAGATTAAAATTTCATTGTTCTATGTCACACCTAAATCTATTTTAAATATTATATATTTGAGATTTTTAACATCTATATCACATTAAAAATGAGCTTCAATATTGCGACCAGTCTAAAATCACTACCTTCGTTATCGTTCACGTCCAGGACGTGCGACTTACATTCTGGGTCCAGAAAGACCGACCGTATCTCGAGATCCAGACCTTATCTAAACATCACAGCTACCTTACCCCCCCCCATTCCCGATTGACTAAGATATGCGAACATCTGAAAGTCATCGAAAATGGCAGCCAAGTCTCGTGTGTCCGCGATCTTATAGTCGCTGACGGCTATTACATCTAGACTTAGCCACCTTGGTCACCAAGCTCTGTATCCCCTGCACCTCGGTCTTAAAAAGGACTTCTATTCAGCCGTACTGCCTCGCTCTCGCAATGTTGTGGATATCCTCCCATATGCTTTTCAAGGTTTTTGTTTCCACCTGGTTACGTTTAGCATTTTCGAGTTTCTCTGTCTTTGTGTTCACGCACCTGTAGACAACTATCTGTTTACAGTTGCTTGAAGCACGTCGTTTGCAGGTGTCAATTCTGCCCTCCTTCCATTCATTGTCATATATTTTGCTGCCCTGTTTAGTTTTTTCAATTATGTTCTCCAATTAAATGTTAACTAATTCCTTAGCTGCCGTGAGATTTGAAAAAGTCTCTTTCTTGCCTCTAACTAATTTTTGTTAGATTCTTCTCAGCCGTTGTTGTCAATATTGTTCTTGGTGTTACTACAACTTCCATGTAGTGAGGAAGACTTTACTCCTTCCTTACTCTCACCTTCTTTCTGTTTCTCATCATCTTTTTATGTCTTTTCTTGACTCTTCACTTCTTCCTTCTTTTCTTCCTGCTGTCTACTGCTAATAATGGTGGGGAGGACGGAGAAGTACTCGTTGAAATCGCCGAACCACCTTCCTTTCTCACTCCCGCTTTTCGTCGCCATCTTCAATGTTTATTTCCTTTTAAGCTAATTTTCGAGGAAATTTGAAAACAAAAAGGTTTGTATCAAGAAGGGCGGCTGGCTTACAAAACGCTTTAAACAGCAAAATACGGTATAGAATTTTTAAACAAGTGAATTATTCTTAAACTTAGAGCGTTCCAAAGACACACCTCCAGCTATGGCGATAATAATAATAATAATAATAATAATAATAATAATAATAATAATAATAATAATAATAATAATGATAATAATAATAATAATAATAATAATAATAATAATAAAATAACAGCAACAAAAACACGAGCAATTACAACACATATAACATACAGAAAATTGCACTACAGGGCCTGCCCACATCCTACGCAAAACACTTTCAATACAGTAACCATCACAACATCACAGCAAACCACATCAAAAACCCAAGGCACACAGAGCTGCGCTCGGTAGTGAAGTGAAAGTGCGCTATAAAAATAAACTACGAACTAATAATAATAATAATAATAATAATAATAATAATAATAATAATAATAATAATAATAATAATAATATGGGCTACAGCAAATATTCTGCTCAATACCACAGATTTGCTTGTCAGTTGTTTGACCTTAACCAGTGAGCATGTCCCTTAGTGGCTGACAATACGTGCATCTCTGATCACGAGCAGAAGTAGTGGGGGAGCATCATGGCCATGTGTTGAGAGGATTCTTTGGAGTTGAATAATTCACCTCTGGAAACATAGGTGTTTCGTTCAACATCCTAAAGCAACCCTTATTCAGGGACCTTTTGAGCGGGATGGGCTACTCAACCTGAAGAAAATTCTAACTGGGCCCCACCTGCAAGGTCATGTGCTGTTTATCTTGATATGAGATCACCATGTGTCGCGCACATATGGTTGTGATGCATGTGCCTGGTGTACCTTTATCAGACGGGTAGTCATGATGGGTATATTGGGCTTCGTATATTTTACCCCAGTGTCACTTTGATGGCATGAACTGCTCTCTCACTCAATAATAATAATAATAATAGAAACTTCTAACTGGGACCCACCTGCAAGGTCATGGGCTGTTTATCTTGATATGAGATCACCATGTCGCGCACATATGGTTCTGATGCATGTGCCTAGTGTACTCTTATCAAGCTGGTAGTCATGAACGGTATACTGGGCTTCGTATATTTTACCCCAGTGTTACTTTGATGGCATGCACTACTCTCTTACTCAATGATAATAATATTAATAATAATAATAATAATAATAATAATAATAATAATAATATAATAATAATAAGAAGAAGAAGAAGAAGAAGAAGAAGAAGAGAAGAAGAAGGATAATGATAATAAGGATATAATAATAATAATAATAATAATAATAATAATAATAATAATAATAATAATAATAATAACAATAATAACATTTCACTGTCGTGATATACATCAGTATCATCCTCAGGAGCACCGATAGGAAGAGCACCAGCTGTATATACATGCGCAAAATCAGCAGCAGATCAGCAGGAGCCTCAGCTGACACTACTGATGTCGGTAAATAGAAGCTGTTACATTAAATCACATATATTTATCAATAAATGTTTATCGCGAAAAATAATTGACGGTTGTTTGTTCGATACAATAAATATCACAGAACTCCGTTTATTTCTATAAACACATGTCCGCAAGCATCGGTGCGTGAGTGTGTTATACCCAGTTTTAAACGTTTTAAACAGAAATAACAGCAATGGTACTCTTTACTCTTTTTACTTGTTTCAGTCATTTGACTGCGGACATGCTGGAGCACCGCCTTTAGTCGAGCAAATCGACCCCGGGACTTACTCTTTTGTAAGCCTAGTACTTATTCCATCGGCCTCTTTTGCCGAACCGCTAACTGACGGGGACGTAAACACGCCAGCATCGGTTGTCAAGCAATGCTAGGGGGACAAACACACACACACACAAACACACACATACACACATATATATATATATATATACATATATACGACAGGCTTCTTTCAGTTTCCGTCTACCAAATCCACTCACAAGGCATTGGTCTGCCCGGGGCTATAGCAGAAGACACTTGCCCAAGATGCCACTCAGTGGGACTGAATCCGGAACCATGTGGTTGTTTAGCAAGCTACTTACCACACAGCCACTCCTGCGCCTATACGTACAAATAATATTGAATAGAAGTGTAAATGTTAAAACGTATCGAAATTGAATGCGATGTGATATTGTTAATGAGATGCATAATTAAATCCATAAATTAAGAAAACAACTTCTGTAGTATTTCTTTTGACATAGCAATTAATTTATATATGGCATTTTTAAACACGTAATTACAGGATAATATGTTGAGAAGCGTTATGCTACACAGAGATTTGTGTTAATAATGAACAAATATCAGTTTGTTTAGCCATTTTATAGGGTGTTTAGAAATAATTTATTGTCTTTTTATTGATAATATGCTGTGGCTGAAATTTAAATATTTCTTATCAACATCGACGCTATTTTCATAATCCTCTGCAAATAGAAAGTCTTGATATAATCGTCACGTTTTCAAACATCTTCGGTTCGCATGAAAATATAAAGGGTTTTGCGTTTACCTAAGTTATCTTATTTTATATATATTTCTTTTTACCTTTTCTTGCCTAGCCAGGCTCATGGGCCCGGTTTCCCGCTTTCTGTGGCATATGTGTTTCCCCCAGCGGGACGGGACGCCAGTCCATTGCAGCGTTACTCCAGAAAAAGGAAGAAAGAGGGGGAGAATGTTGGGGCGAATGAGTACAACCGGAGGCTCGTGAAGCTTTTAGGTGTTTTTCGCTCAAAAAACACACACAATTTGAGTAACTTGTATTCGTCATATATAATAAGGATAGAAATTAAACCCAAAAGCTAATCATGGGATACTATATATAAGAACAAATAAATAGTAGAAATACATAGTATTTATTAAAGCAATAGGAACTATTTCCTTCATTATAGAAGGATAAGTATATCATAAAATATGGAATCGAATATAAGGGATAAATGATTTAGAGGTATATTGATTCATTTTTCCTTAATCGATTAAATCGAGCCACTTGAAACGGCCGAAATGAATTGACACCTGTACATCTTTGTGACTTCTATATATATAAATATGCATGTGTGCGTGTGTGTGCGTGTGTGTGTGTGGCGTGTTTGTGTATTAATGTTATATGCATGTATATATGTATATATATATATATATATAGATATATATACATATATATATATATATATATATATATATATATATATATATAATCCGGAGTAAACAGATAAATGTGAAACAAGGTGGAAAAAAGAGTACTCAAATACCAGTGGTAGAGTAATATGCTTTATTTAAAGCAGCAGAAAATTTTACAAAACCTGTTACTCTGAGTTTCGCGTTGCCGTTCACCGGACAGTTTTTGCTAGAATTTTCAATACATTAACAAAATTCTATCAAAAACTGTCCGATGAACGGCAACGTGAAACTCAGAGTAACAGTCTTTGTAGAATTTCTGCTGCTTTAAATAAAGTATATGTATATATATATATATAATATATATATATATATATATATATATATATATATATATATATACGTGTGCATATCTGTGTATGCATCGTTTTTGAAACATTTTCGGTCTCTGTTCATTTTTCAGTGAAGGTGGAATTTCATAGCGTACATGTTTTCAGGGATACGTATACTGATTTTTTTTATTGTTCATTCTATTTTGAATACTTCACTAATGTAGTAAGAAGAAATAGTCAGCTGCAAATATACAAGAATTGTTTCCGAATATTCGTATTCAAATCCTGAGAGATTCAATGAATTAATACGTATTAATTTATGCTAAATTATTTTAAAAATATATTTGTTTAAAGTATGATGAATTTCAATCTCTTATTAATAAACTTTAAAGACTTTCGAACATTATTACATTTCTGATTTGAATCGAAAATATTTTCTGGTAAAGAGTTTATTTAAAATGTGAATAAAAGAACTTGGTACATTTACTTGAAGCAATTCTGTTTTATAACAGATCTATTATCCTTTGTTACTGTTTGTATACTTAACAGAATTCACTTTACGTTGATAATATTTATAACCAAAAAAGAGAAAATGATTTTACAATGTTTGTCCAATATGTACGTATCCATTTAATTTGGAAGAATTCTACAACCTCCTTCAAATCAAATTTAGTAATTGAGAATATACGTTATAGAATGGTCTATGATATATTTGTCTTCATTTTGGGGATTGTATGCACAACATAACTGAAGCATTGAAAACCGGCGTTCCAAAAGCAACATCAAGGAAAGTAATAATGAAAACAGAACTAAACTTCCACAAAAGTATGATAAATATCATTTGAATCAAGTGTAAAGGTGTCTATGAGACGACAGTCAGGATATTATTAGTATTTCAAAATCAAACTCGCATTTGGAAAGCCAAGATTATTGCGTTTTGATGTAGGCACATTGACGTCAGTGGTTTAGTACAATGAATTGACTACGTGATAACTTATTTCTTATTTCTTTACTACCTACAGGGGGCTAAACACAGAGGGGACAAACAAGGACAGACATGCGGTTTAAGTCGATTACATCGACTCCAGTGCGCAACTGGTACTTAATTTATCGACCCCGAAAATATGAAAGGCAAAGTCGACCTCGGTGGAATTTGAACTCAAAACGTAGCGGCAGACGAAATACCTCTAAGCCTTCTGCCAGCTCACCGCCTTTGTTCATGTGATTCCTGTGGATGGAAAGGGCAAAGATAAATAGAAATTGGTGAGATCTGATCTTTTAAACCTAGATAGTTAGTAAAAATATAAATATTTGTCCAAGAATCAAGAAATTTAAATCGTTTCAATAAATCATTAAATTCGATATTTGCAATAATTACTTTGGTATATCTCTCAGCTATTTCTATGAGTTCAGACATTCTGGCTAACATTAAAATGATATTTCGTAATAGTTTCGAAATAGCTGTTCAAATTATTGTATTTTCGGTGATGTAGAAGTTTACTGGAAGTAAGCCAAATATTTGTGCTCTTGACAAGACGACTGCAATAGAGTTCTTAAGATATTTCCTTTGGCAGCTATCACTACTGCTTCCTCTCGTTGTCGATTTCAGGGAAGACAACTTTTAAATATGTCCACTTGTCAACACGATGTGCAATCAGATAGTTTCTAGCAACGATAAGTGATATAAGGTATTTGTATGCAAGCATATCTAGGTATTAATTCGAAATCTCAACTTGCGTTTATCTTTTATTCCTTTGAATACAAAAATAAACGAAAACCAGAAATGTAGCGACAAGCAAATCAATTGCGTCTCTCCTATCTTTCTTTCTCTTTCTCAGTCTCTCTCTCGCTCTCTCTTCATATATATATATATACATGTACATATATATATTTATATCTATATATATATGTATATGTATGTATATATGTATGCATCTATGTATGAATATATGCGCATCAGTTTTTTAAATAAAACGTATTGCGTAATGCTAACATACATACAACACATTATACAGATAATCACATATAAACATGTTCAAAACGTAGATATAAAAAACTATGATATTATTGATTGAATAATATCCTTTTTTCAATGAGTATTTGTAGTTACTGTATATGATGATGGCATACTTGACACATGCCCATATTAATTAAACGCACTCTAATTTCAAAACTACATATTCAGTAAAAGGTTTTAGCGAATTAAAGCATGTAATATAGAATGGGCGTCGCATACAGGACACAATAATACTTGATACTTTAATGGAAAACTTATATGACACCAAATACGATACCTTACAATGTTTCTTGAATTAAATATGTTAATATTGTTTTGCTTAATATTTTCAGGTGGAACGTGTCTTAGAATGGATCCATCTTTAAAGAATAAACTTTTCATACGCCAATAACATGCCTCATTGTATATCTATTTAATGATTCGCTCATTTTTTGGTTATGACTAGCAGCATCACCTGGCGTTGCTCAGGTTTGTTTCGACCCTTTAGAATCGAAATTTTTGAAAAGTAAAAAGTTTGCATTATGTAGCTTGTTATTCTCTTTAAATGAACAGTTTTTGGTTGAAATACACCGAAAAATGGCGACACAGCAGTAAAAAAAATCGTAAAAGGTGGGGATTTTCATAGATAAAAAGCACCTTTTGATGTAAAGAAATTTTGTTTTTAACATGGTCGGATCTGAATGTTTTCTTCTACGGAAGGAAGAGCAAGCCATCTTCTATCATACTTTCAATTTTGGTCAACTTGTGTCGCGGGGTCTCGGAGGAGACAGAGTTAGTTGAAGGCTACTAAAACTGCCACACACACACACAGACAACTTCAGCTTTATATGAATATATATAGATTTGCTGTTCAGGCTAGATTATAACGTACGAAATGAAGAGATATCTATTGTAAGTACCAGGGAAAAGCAAACGCTATTAGTCAATGAAGAATGTGGTTTTATTATTTTGGTATATATAATTTTAGACAGAGTTTCCATGTCCTGTTCATTAATTATGTTAACGCATAATTTTCAGCCGCATATTCGTATAGACAGTTCCATTGCTATTAACAGTTCATAGAACGTCTGGTATCTACTCGTAACCGGTATTTACTTAGCCACGGAAACATCGTAATTATTGTTGTACAGAAATCACACAAAATTATAATAGAAAATATAACAACAACCGTAACATGATATGGTCTTACATAACTTGAACTAGAATATCAATAAAACAGCCTATGAAATTTTCTCGTCTAAAATGCACAGATATATATATATATATATATATATATATATATATATATATATATATATATGCAGTCATGTAAAAGAACGCAGAGCAGAAGCATATACGAAGAGAATCATGCATATTGGTTATTACATGTACATTAATCTATATATTCATATGCATGTATATTTATAGATCTCTATATGTGTCAATATATGTATGTACATAAGTGTTCATGTTTTGACATTCGTATAAACCGGTATATATATATGTATGTATGCATGTATGTATATATATGTATATATATATATATATATATATATATATATATATATATATATATATATGTATGTGTGTATATATATGTGTATATATATATATATATATATATATATATATATATATATTTAAATATATACATATGTGTGTTTCTGTGTCTGTTTGTATGTGTATATATGTACGTTTGTATGTAAGCGTATATTACGTATGTCCGTTTGCAGTTATCTTTATCCTAACAGTCTCTAGACAAAGACTAGGTCACATGGCTGTTTATTATTGATCTTGACAACGACAGTCGTGAAACCTAACCTGAGTGTATTAATGGCACGATGACAAAACTATATAATAAACAGAAAATGAATATTGTCTCAGAGTCGTCCTTTGATAGCAGATGAAAAATCTGGTTTATGTATTTAGTGACACACTTCTATTGATAACAAGCGTTTCATATCTATTTTATCCATTGTTACCTGGCCATGACTGTAACAACAATACCCTGGTGTTTTATTTTTTACATGAAACACAAAGAAATAAGAAAAATTAATACTACGTTTGGTGATAAGTACCTTTAATTAATATTGTATGATGATGATGAAAGAGATGGAGACAGCTGGTAAGAACAATAAAAAAAAATTCATTATCCAAATTGTTTTCTCTCCTTCGCGATAGTGGTTAGCTATCTTTATTTTATCTTACCCTCGTCGGTGAGATATACATGCCATATTCTGAATTTGAGTAAGGGTGAAATATAATTTCCAACGAGAAATATCTATCAGCTGGAGGAAACGTTCTTGCAGCAAACTAGACTGAATGGTGTATTTAGCGATATCGTGTATTTTTTCTCGTTACTATGAAGATATGTTGGTGTGTGTGTGTATGTGCGTTTGTGTACATATTTTGTATTATGCACGAGTGGTCTTATGCGTACGTATGTATGCATGCCTATATGTATGCCTGTATGCATCCATGTATGTATGTATGTATGTATGTGTGCATGCATGTATGTATGCATGTACGTATGTGTGTATGTATGTATGCTTGCATGCATGTATGTATGTATCTATGTATGCATGCATGTATGTAAGTATATATATATATATATATATATATATACATCTCGTAGTCAAGAGTTATTTCACTATATATGAACAGAAAGAAGGATTTAGCTTGCTAACTATAGTTAGTTACAATTGATTGATTAATTGTAACTCTTCTATCGTGAAAATATATACTTATGTTTATGGTTACCCAGTGTTATCCCTTCGGAGCATCTGTTCTCTTCACTCAGTAACATGAGTGAAATTGACATATGTTCTCGGAGGATGGCAATTTCTAGAAAAAATGTCATACGGATATCCGCTTTTTATCATAGACCAAACAATATTATATTATATTCTATCTGCTTTTAGTCTTTCTTATTAGGTCCGTTGGGGAAGTTGAATGCTTATTGGCAACATTGTTGCTATATCGAATTTGAAAAAGTCAGCAGAAACCTCTATGTATAGGTAAGCGCCTCCTCTTGCACTCACTGTGCATTGGGTATCTTATGTTAATAATGCGTTATTTAGTTTTTGTAAAAAGGTATGCACTTTCGTGACTCTCAGTACAATTGTTCTTTAGTATTCCACTGTTTCGTTTCCCGAATACAAAATTATCACCCACGTATAGGTCATCCTATCAATAGGCACACACATTCACTCACGTACACACGGACATGAGCTTGCCCTTATACGAACTGGCACCACCCTCACATATACACATATACATCCCTCTATAATAATAACAACAACAACAACAACAATAATAATAATAATGATGATGATGATGATGACGATGATGATTATAATAATAATAATAATAGTGATAACAATAATAATAACAATAATAATAACAACATCAAAAAATACTTTAGGAATGAGAACCCAGGTTCGAAATTTTCCCAAGAGAGTATATCAGCCGAAACGTTGTGTTAACAACAAACAAGATGAGGACAAATATCCGTTAAATGTAAATAACGTAAATAATATTTTATTCAAAGAAACTTTTGTCTAGCAATCATGCAACTCGAGAAAACACTGAAATTCAATTCACTGTGCGGGGTGAGCTTTGAGTGCAGGAATGGATAGATACATCTTTATATACTGAGTAATAATAGGTAAGTGGCAGAGGCGAAACCCATCAGAATTTGCAGTCCAGTTATATTCTGTTGTGCCAGTATTTCGTAAGAGAAGACTAGGCAAATGGTATTACCTTGATTTGTTTTCACAATATTATGCCCTGTCTTCCTAAAACATTAGAATCAATATTTTGATTTCGATGAACAAGAATCTATACAAAATCTAATTTTTCTAACCTGTTTTCTGTGACGATTCTATTCCGCTGCTCTTTCATACGAAGAGCCAGACGCACAATTTTGTTACCATTTTCCAATTTTAATATTTTCACTGATATAATGTTGAAAATAATTAATTTGAATCAATGAATAATAAAATTCTCAGAAATATTTATCATCTCCCGTTTGCATATAAAATATGACCTTGAATTCTTGAATTAATATGAAACTATTTTCAACGGAATTTCATTATATTCTAGAAATACGGTGCGTTTATTATATTGTATGCCACAGAGAAATATACTCCTTTGAAGTATATTATGTACGTTGTTTGAAGCTAACATCTATATAAATATCCAGGCGTTGTTATCGATGTATGCATGTATATATGTTAATAGGTATGCACTGTATATACACAAGTCACTGAAACACGGATATATGTTTATGGTTATATTTATTTATGAATATACCCATATGTATAAAATATGTATCTCTGAGTATGAGTAAAGACATATAACTATAAATATGCATGTACATAAAATGTTTTTGCATGAGTGTACTTGCGCACATGCGCGCACTTTATTTGCCTTTTACTGTGAGTGTGTGTGTGTGTGTTTGTGTGTGTGTGTGTGTGTGTGTGTGTTTTTGTCTGCGTATATGTGTTTGTGTGACTGTTTTTGGTGTGTCTGTATGTGTCTCTGTGTAGGTGTTTGGGGTTTTGAGATGACGTAGGTTATTCGGCACAGATTTTAGACTTGAATCGCGTTTATGCCCACTTGAGATCTATCTTCTATTTTAGTCAGGACATTTAAGTGTTGAATTTTTTTGCATAGGAGTGGCTGTGTGGTAAGTAGCTTGCTAAAGAACCACATGATCCGGGTTCAGTCTAGCTGCATGGCACCTTGGGCAAGTGTCTTCTACTATAGCCCCGGGCTGACCAAAGCCTTGTGAGTGGACTTGGTAGACGGAAACTGAAAGGAACCCGTCGTATATATATATATATATATATATATATATATATATATATATAGATGTATATATATATAGAGAGATGTATATATATATGTGTGTGTGTGTGTTTCTATGTCTGTGTTTGTCCCCCCCCCAACATCGCTTGGCAACCGATGCTGGTGTGTTTACGTCCCAGTAACTTAGCGGTTCTGCAAAAGAGACCGATAGAATGAGTACTAGGCTTCCGAAGAATAAGTCCTGGGGTCGATTTGCCCGACTAAACGCGGTGCTGCAGCAGCGCCACTGTCACATGACTAAAAACAAGAAAAAGAGTAAAAGAGAGTAAAGAGAATTAAGGCAAATCTAACTAGAGACGGATTGTGTTCTAATAATATACATTTGTTACGAGAGTGTAAATTAACATATCTCACATTTCATACCATGTTGCCTTCCATATGTCAAGTAAATTCTTGTAGAAAAGTGTGTCCGAATTCATCCAGGTAATATGCGGTTGCCCATGCACCGTTAGATATCCTTATCACAAGTGACGTACTTTAATTACTCTGATATTTCATGTTTGCTGCACTCCACTTCTATATTAAAGAAGTACTTTGAATGTCTTTTGCCACGATTAGCACACGTGTTTCACTTTCATAATTTTGTTACATCAATTCAATAGGATTGCTGTTGTTCTGGGTAATGGATGGTGTGATAGCACCACCGCTGTTAATGCTTTCCTTATTGTAGTCCACTCAGATATTTTTTCGAGGCGTTACAAAAATAGAAGTTACAACAAAACATACTACAGCACATGACTATTCGTTCGATTTAATTGTAGTGTCCATTCAGATCCTAATAAGCGAGGATAAAGTTTTCAACTCATGGAACAGTTTTCTATATTAAATCTTTTGAAAACTATATAAAATAGTTTCAACGAATCATGGATATTTACACGATGTTATTTTTATGCTGCAAACGTGCTGAGAATTTGTAATATTTCCAGTGCGTGCCTAGGAAATTTTGCAATAGCAATATTTATAAAAAAATATTTTCAGTTCAACATTATTTTATTTGTTCTCAAGCATCGTGGCCCTTTTGAAAGCATATAATTCATAATATGTGAACGCTGGAACTTTATACATTTACGGAGAATATACAATGTAATAACAAATACTGAACAATTACACAGAAAGTTTAAGTAATTTAGTTATTCTCAAGTTGAAATTTATATATATCGACCATAAAGTACTCGCGTTTTTAAGAAATATAATATAAAGTTATTCGTGAACTGGAATTCAGCATCAATAAATGATATGAATCTCTTAAGGAAAACAAAACTGAACAGAGAGGAATAAACTGCGAAAAACAATTAAATTATAATTTCCTTTTCCGAATAGCAAATGTAACACATCATACCACTTAGGACTAATTTAGGTTATTAATATATATATATATGTATGCATGTGTGTGCATGTATGTATATATATACTATGATTATTTGTTATGCAAATGTTTCACAGCATTATTACAACAAATTATGACAAAGTAGGTAATGTCATACGTTGGAAACTATTCTTTCGAAACATAACGGTTTGTTTTAAGAAATAGATCAGACCGAGAAACATAGATATGAAAGCGACATCAGCACAATATCTTACAGTCGAACGAAACATGCACAAGATTGCTTGCATCTTTTGACATACACACTCAGTCATTCTTATACACTCACACACACACACATACATATATATATATATCATAATTATATATATGTATATATATATATATATATATATATATATATATATATATATATATATATATGCATATATATATATATATATATATATATATATATATATATATAGGTATATATAATATTATATATATATATATATATGTATATATATAATATATATATATATATATGTATATATATATATTTTGTTTACTGATATACGGGTAAATGATTATTAATTTTAAAATTAATAATTATTACCAAGTAGTTTCGGTATGGAAAGAGAACCATTATCGGTAGGTACTTTTACAAAAAGTTTATATATATATATATATATATATATATATATATAGATAATTAGTGTTAAGCAACAAGGTGCTTAACTACATACCGACAATTTAGAAATAGCAGCCAAAGACCGCTTATTCCTATTTACTACAGATATAGCTTCACATATAACGTTACTTGTAACTCACATAGTCAAAGTAAAGAAAAGAACGAAATGAAAGAGTCTTCGGTCAGTTATGGACGCGTTTCTGGGTTAGAATTATAAAGAACTCATTCCCGTCCTCAGTACAACAATCCAATAAATTATGGATTTGCAAATGCTATTAACCTACCTCTTGTATCCCGATCCCGTGCCATCGGAAATAGCAGAAGATAGTCAGCACATCCAAATCCATAGAGACGAATGAATTGGCATTTTCCCTCCAAGATTACCATGTGTGTCACACATTTCTGCGGTACTCTTTCGTGACACACATGGTAATCTTGGAGGGAAAATGCGAATTCATTCCACTGTATGGATTTGGATGTGCTGAGAGCAGATAAAGAGGCATTGATTAAAATAAATACGAAGGCAAGCTCAAAAGCAAAGGAACGGCCTGAATACTCTACAAGATAGAGCACATCTTCCAAAAGCAATGATCCTTCACATGTAATGGAAGGAGAATAGCGAACAGTTCAAAAATGTTTTCCCTGCCCCTTTAGGTTACAGGCAAGTGAACAACCCAGCTGAGTTCACTGCCACTTCACTGGTAGCCAAGGAGACGATAGTAATTGATGACATCGATACTAAAGAAGATGCGACACTGACCATAGATCAGACAGACGCAGACAAAGCTGCTGGTCCTGATGAATTCCCAGCAACCTTCCTCAAATCATGCAAACGAGCACTTGCAAAACATTTGCAGCTTCTTTTTCAAAGCTTTCTTGCAAGTGATAAGCTCACAAGTAAATTGAAAGAGGGAATACTCTAGCCTCTGCATAAAAGAGGAATCAAAGCTGATGCTAAAAGATTTTATGTCTATCTCTCTGATCGCACACATCAGCATATTAATATTTAGCAATGTTAGAACGAGAGAACATTAACCCACGATGGCCTCAGATTCATTGATTACTGTTCCCATCTATGGTTACCACACAGGATAAAATTAAGAGTGAAAGTCGAAGCAATCCAGAGCAGTTAGACGAAGGTCGTCTCAATGCGACATGTCAGCTTCTGCGAAAGGCTGGCAAAGTAAAGGTGCTACTTCTTAGAACGAAGGCACTGATATACATATTGAAAATACCAAGCGCTCGCATCGAAAGTCACATAAATAGCCGTACGGGAGGTCACTGAATTAATATTCACGGTCCCATACTTTTTAAAAAAGAAGTGGAAGCACTCCGTCGGTTACGACGACGAGGGTTCCGGTTGATCCGATCAATAGAACAGCCTGCTCGTGAAATTAACGTGTAAGTGGCTGAGCACTCCACAGACACGTGTACCCTTAACGTAGTTCTCGGGGATATTCAGCGTGACACAGAGAGTGACAAGGCCGGCCCTTTGAAATACAGGTACAACAGAAACAGGAAGTAAGAGTGAGAGAAAGTTGTGGCGAAAGAGTACAGCAGGGATCACCACCATCCCCTACCGGAGCCTCGTGGAGCTTTAGGTGTTTTCGCTCAATAAACACTCACAACGCCCGGTCTGGGAATCGAAACCGCGATCCTATGACCGCGAGTCCACTGCCCTAACCACTGGGCCACTGGGCCATTGCGCCTCCACTTTTTAAAAAGAAATATTCTATGACAAGGAATAAACTTCAACACCTTTATTTTTCGCGGTCTTCCAGTTCATGCCAAAGTTGCTATCAAGAAATTAGACCATCTCTCACCTGATATTCAACTTCCGTAGTCTTCTCGCGGTTCTGTCTCACTGCAGAACTTTATAAAGATCTTTCTTTATATTATTCCATATTTGTTCTTGTGCACAATAATTTTCTTTTTCCTTTAATTTTGATTTAAACCTTTTTCTCTGTTTGTCCCATTTCCTCGTTAGGTTTCCTGTCTGTCCGCCCATGGATTAGTCAACATACAAATGTTTAACTTAGTGTACCTTTCAACTGCTTCTTTTGTCCGTAAACACTAACTTTATTTTCTCTCCAGCAATGTAAATAAAACATCGGTCCTTAACTGACTTAGCGCCACTAAACTACTAAAACTTACTGCATTCAATGTTTTCCATATCAAAGAGTTTTATTAACATACTATCTCAAAGTGAGTGTCATGGACATATCATTGGTGCATTACTTTATATTATATCTGAGAATTTTAAGAGTATCGACCAAAGGACAGTTTTTGAATTATACCGCAATTCTTGGTGTTGTAGCTTGATTTAATACAAGTGACTCTCCTTGTAATTATTCTCATAATTGCTTAGGATTACTTCGAGAAGACACTCTACAAATGTGCCTGATATTCTCTGAGTGGGAGATCACAGTCTTTCGAAGTTACAGTTCATTTCTAAATTTTCTGGTTTACATGTTCATATAATGCATGCTTAATATTTTAGTAGTTTCAATATATACTACTCTGCCTGTAGTTGTCTTGCGTCTATACCTATTTCTTTACTATCCACAAGGGGCTAAACACAGAGAGGACAAACAAGGAGAGACAAACGAATTAAGTCGATTACATCGACCCCAGTGCGTAACTGGTACTTAATTTATTGAGCCCGAATGGATGAAAGGCAAAGTCGACCTCGGCGGAATTTGAACTCAGTACGTAGCGGCCGACAAAAAATACTTATTTATTTACTATCCACAACAGGCTAACCACAGAGAGGACACACACGGACAGACAAACGGATTAAGTCGATTATATCGACCGCAGTCCGTAACTGGTACTTATTTAATCGACCTCGAACGGAATTTGAACTCAGAAAGTAGCGGCAGACGAAATACAGCTTAGCTTTTCGCCCTGCGTGGTAACCTTTCTGCCAGCTCGCCGCCTTTCTTGCGTCTATACCAATATGCTTTACCCTATAAGCTTTAATGTCAGCAAAGCTGTTCTGAATAGGACAGTATGTACGGTCAGTACATACATATCCGCTACTAGAAGATACGAACTTGCATTTTATATCCGAAAAATTGATGCGATTTGTTTTGCAGCTACTATGAATTCTGATTATTCAGTTAGAGAGATAGAGAAATGACAGACGAAGAGAATTTTAGGTGTGGGTCCTTATATGTGCTTCAACGCTAGTATGGATCATTCACAAAGCAAGCTGGAACCTAAAAAGATAAGATAAAATAAAAGCTAAAAATAATTTTTCTTGAAATGTGTGTAATTATTTTCTTTTATTAAATTAAATCATAAACATTCCTGCTGCCAAATCTAAAGTCAATTTTAAATTGATAGTAATTATTTTCATATAATATTTTTCAATTTAATAATAATGTCTATATTGATGACATTTTTATGGTGTGGAATTCCGTGCAATTCAATTAATTCTTGGCAAACCGCCACTCCCACAAATTTTGCAATTTTAACTAAGGAACAACTGTTTTATTTCAAATTTTCAACTCTGTTGCTCTTAATTTAATTTACTTCCACACAGTTGATTCAAGTTCAAGTCGGAGCATTCAACCTCAAGCTGTTTCTATACTTTGCTGATAAATTTAAGTAATATGTTATTTAATTTCTGGTGATGGGAGGATTAGGAGAGGAAATTTAAAGGGACATTAAGGTTTTAATTTGAATTCCATGCATTATGTATACTACCAGAAAAATGCCCTCCGGGTGGTTTTCTGTTTCTCGCTCAATACCATTTATACATTTCATTCCTAATTTCCGTAATTTTTGCTTTATCTTACACCTAATTTTTATTTTTAACGTTTATTCGGGTAATGGCTCTCAGTCCACAGTAAAGGAAGTTAGAATATTACCAAGAACTCAAAGACAACTTTAGAATTAATGAAGACCACCGACTGTGTTTACATACCCACGGTAATTACTCTTCTTTAAACTCAAATGTATCTCATCTTCTAGGAGGTGGCTTAGTATGGAAGAAATAACAGGAACCAGGCGGTTATATACTGAGGCTTATATCATACAAACAACCTTACCAACATATCTATATCTGATTATTTATTATTTTCTGAATATGCCAGAGTGGAATTGTCCTCAAAAGAAATTATTTTCCAGCATGATTGTAATCGATATCATCAAATCCTTAAACTTATAAGGAAACACATTCGGTGGAAAATGCTTTAGTTGAACGATTATTTGTTTGGCTTTAGTTTCTGTCTTTCCACAGAGAAGAGTTTGAGGTTACATGTTATTCGGCACTGATATCCAATTTAAACTCAATTTAGAAGCTTTCAATATATCTCAATAATTACATCTCTTCACCATCCGCAAGTGCAAATCCATGATATAATCAGCAAATTCTTAAATAAATTTGATCCAGTTTCGAGAGTATAGCACATTATCCACTTCAGGACGACGTTGAAGAGGATGAAGTACGAGAAATAGACTTGTGTAAACCGACAGTGGTGAGGAACCGGCCTAGTATAGTGCTTTGTTTGGTGCAGCGATTCCTGTAGTAAAGTATCTTGCAACTGTTATCCTTTGCCGTTCTTGCTTCATAGAGGTACGTGGAGTATCATACCAACCGGTATCAATCTCGCTGTTACACACGATACAAACGTAACTGATTACAGTTTGGCTATGGAGGGTTGACTCAAAGAAGGCGTGGAGCAGTAAATGTCTTGAACTACTGATTTTAACGATGCCTGCTTGTTCCTAAGATGCATTTTTAGTTTTCTCAGCCAGCCAATAACCTACTCTGGCATGCTTAGGATGCACTATGACGAGCGATGACAACAATTTCTCTGCCTTTTCCGCTAGACAATTTATTGCCGCTATCAAATCAAATATGGTCTATCCACCGCGGTCCGGTAGTTTACCAAAACATCTTTCAACTACTATCGATCTACTATCGATTTATCTCTGTATCTAACAATCAAACTATCTATCTATTTATCTATCTATCTATCTATCTATATATCTATCTATCTATCTATCTATCTATCTATCTATCTATCTATCTATCTATCTATCTATCTATCTATCTATCTATCGATCTGTCTATCTATCTATCTATCTATCAATCTATCTATCTAGCTATATATATAATGTAGGATAAATTTTTTTCGAAAACAAATTCTATCAATGGCCAGCATATTAAAAAATACCTTTAAAGATTAAATTATAAACAACTCATAAATAAGGGCAAACGAAAAATTTTTTGCAGTAGTGTGCGTACTGGGGAAAAAATTATATGGTATATGGACAATAGGTCCAATTTTCGGCATATTTGGCATTAGAATTTGTTCGTTTGCCCTTATATATATATATATATATTATATTCTCCATGATAACCACTGCAGGTAACATATTTCCACTTTGTATTTTACAGAGTTTGTAAAGCGGGGATGTATATATTTCTGCTGAAGGCGTTACGCCATATCCCATCGTACCTATACCAATTACTGTTGTATGTTGCAATGTGGGGGGGGGGGGACTTTGTGGCACCAATATTTTTACATGATTTCCTCACTTCAGCGGAAGCTCTCTAACACTGCAAGAAAATCTATCTTCCATGTTTATAGAATTTAGTAAACAAGTTTATTTACCGCTGTTTGTTGATGCCTGCCAAGTCAATATTAAATTGTCTTCAGTACTAATATTTTTTTCATTTGCTTACTCGTAATTTATGGCTAATTATCTGTCTTTCTCTCTCGCTCTCCCCCAGTGTATATATATATATATATATATATATAATATATATATATATGCGTATGGGCACGTGTGCGTATATGTATGTGTCAGAGAGAACGTGTTGTGTGTGTATCTTTGTATGTATTAAGGTATGTATATTTGCATATATGTAGATATAATATATATACATACATACATGTATATCTCTATCTAGCAATATATCTATAAATCTATCTATCCATACACACACACATATACACATTTATACATATATATATATATATATATATATATATATATAATATATATATATATATATATATATATATAATTGCATCTATATGTAAGAATATATTCACCGAAATTTTGCATAATTGCATCGATTTATTATTCCTTTAATTCATCATCAGACTTCATTTCCTCTCTTCAACAATAATTTAACGTCCATTACCTTCACGACGTAATTAGAGTCTGAGTCACACACAGCCGTCTCTCTTTTTCAGTACATGTCTGATGTAAAGGATATACTGACAGCGTATTGATATCAATGTTGTCTTGTGATGAAAAACAAAACTCTTCCAATCTAATGTTTTCCAATCAACAACACAAATTATTCAAAATGTTTTTTTTACCATAAACATACTGTATGATTTTGGTGATTCATATATATAGAGCTTATTTGTGCATTCCAGTAACTACCCAGTAGTATTTTGTATTGTTTTTCTCTTTCAATATTCCTATGCAAACGTTTGTGGGATTGACACAGAACATGTAACACATACTTAGTGTCAATTATATCAATATGCCTGTCTCCATATACTCGCCTATATATGTGTATATATATATATATATATTATATATATATATATATTATATATATATATATATATATATATATATATATATATATATATTGTGTGTGTGTGTGTGTCTGTGTGTGTATATATATATATTTCACACTGCCTGGAGGGTTTGTTGTTTCATTTTATTTAACACACACACACACATACACACACACACATATATATATATACATATATATGTATATATATATTAATACAATTTAGGTAAATATACATATATAGACACATATATAGACAAGGTGAGGAGAAATATCCGTGAAATGTAAATAATGTAGGTTGAACGACATTCTTTATTTAAATTCACTGCCCCAAATTATTTTTATACTCATATGAAATTGGTGAGATGATATAATTAACTTTCTTGTTTAATCACCGTCATCCATCAATGGTGCAAGGTATGTTTCTTCAGATGATTATTTCAGATAAGTACTTCGTTTGGCCATAATATATGGTCAAACATTGTATGATGTGGAATACCCATAACTGTGTGTTAGTTTCCACAATTTGCAGTCAGGATTAAACGCAGTAAATTCGCGGGCAGGGATTAAGTCAATTGTATCGACCCTATTGCTCTAATGGTACTTATTTTATCGTTCCAGGGAAGAATGGAAGGCAAAGTCGATCTCGGTGGAATTTGAACTCAGAACGTAAAGACGGACGCAATGCCGCTAGTGATTATGCCCGGAGTGCTAATGATTTTGTCAGCTCTCCATAGGTACATTAAATGAAGAAACAAAAGCATCATCGAAATACAAAATACAGAAATAAAGAAACAGACTCAGAAAGTGCCAAATTATCTATAAATTACAACTATATCTTCATGGTCAGATTATAAGGAAGAAAGAGAAATGCGGCACAAAGAATAAAATTAAATGTTTAGAAATAATAATGTGTTAGAAGTTCTAAAGACATTTCATTTCCGTGCTTAGCTGTTTGCTAGAAAAGGATATATTATATATGTTACACACTCTGGCACCATTCCACAATGGAATCAGCTTTTATAGAAAGTTAATTTATGACATCCTAGCTTTTATATACGCTTTTAAAACAATTAAAAATATAAGCTAGTAGCTGAAGAAGTTAGTACAGAAGTTAGTATGTAATTTATCGATAACTTCGCGATTTTTGTGTCTATTCCGTTCTTGTTGTGTTTTGTATTTTGTTTCGGTTTAGTTTTCTCTTTAAATTGTTGAAAATAGCACACTGCTTTCGGTATTGATTCTCATGGAGAATGAAATGATATTAAGTCCGAACAGGTGATTATTTAAAATATTCACCTGAAGAAACACATCTTACACATTTGATGGATAATTGTCATTACACAATATGTTGATTATATAATCTCACCAATGAAATAGGAGTGCAGCGGTCTGTGGATAAAACTGCAGGTATTTTGAATAAAAAAATGCAGATTATTCCGTTTTCTATTATCCCTGTATTTATATATATATATACTGTGCTGGGCCCACTTCTTTTCATCATTTACATTAATGACATTAATGACATCATCAAACACAGCAACATAAAAATCTTTGCAGATGACTCCAAGCTACAGAAGGTCATAAATGAGGCGAGTGACCGGACATGCCTTCAGTCAGATCTACTGGCTGTTATCCAATGGGCAGAAAAAAACAATATGCTGCTGAACGAGGATAAATTTGAGCTAATCCACTTTGGAAAAGAGGATGCCCTGAAACTCCCATACTCCCTTCCTTCAGGTGAAACTCTCGCGGCGTCCAACAACATCAGAGACTTGGGAGTAATTGTGGACAACAACGTAAGCTGGGCCACTCATATAAACACCAAAGTTGACATGGCCCGCAGAATGTGTTCCTGGATTCTCAGAACTTTCCAGTCGAGAGATATCCACACCATTATCTTCTCTTCTCCACTTTTGCCCGACCCCACCTTGAATACTGTTGTCCACTGTGGTCTCCCCACACAATACAAGGTATCATAAAAGTTGAAGCACCTCAAAGGGCAATCACAAAAAAGATAGATGGCATGACAGGCCTCGACTATTGGGGTCGACTAGAAAAGCTAAAACTCTATTCTCTCCAACGTCGTCGTGAGCGCTACATCATCTGCATGATGTGGAAAATATTCCATCAGCATTGCCCAAATGATGTTGGCATCACCTTAAGGTACATCCAAGGCTTGGGCCCGTGCCATCCGCCCAAAACAAAAATCGCACTCTCATCTCATAACAACAATACGGCACAATTATTTCACCTCAATTGGCCCCGCTCTCTTTAACATTACACCAAAACACATTAAAACAGAAACTGACCCTATAGGGTTCAAGAAGTCTTTGGACAGATTCCTTCAAGAAATCCCGGATAAACCCCCTACACCCGGATATGTCTCTGTAAACAATAACTCTCTACTTGAGTGGGCCATAGTGCCCAAATTCTGACTTGAAAGACTTCACCAGGTGGTGCTATTAAGTTAGACATGGCCTGGGCCAATAATGGCCGAAACCTATCAAAGTATCAAAGTATCAAAGTATATATATATATATATATACATATTTCAGATCTTTATCTCTAAAAAAAGGTTCAAAGAGATGATACGTAAGCATATGTATTGGTATTTAGATACTACATATTGAATGTTTTTTGAACCTATCGGTTCGAGTTTGCATATTGATAGATACATAATACGAGCACAAATTTGACATATACTTAAGTCACATTGTTACAAAAGAAAAACTCATACAAATACCAGACAAAGTTGAGCATAGCTTTGTGTGTGTTTTTCTACATGTATCACAGGCACACAGATACACACACGCAGTCACACATACACACAATGTATATTATTCGTTGAAACAAAAGACGTTTATATAACAAACCCTAATCCAGATGGCGCATTTGTAAGGAAATGCAAATGGGACGAATGAAACCTGGGAAATTTAATGCTATATTAAGATTCTTTAGAAACAGAGTACACATATGAAGTAGCTATATATATTTTGATCTTGAAAATAATGATTTTGGCAATACATCGAAGGCCAGAGGAGAATAGAAGGCAAAACAACGCGATGAATATCCACTTCAAAAACCATCTCTTTAGGACCTACAACTTTTCCGACGGCATACTAAACTAGGAATGATAATATATTTGATATTGTTATTATTGCCTTAAAATACATTTCAGGCATAGAATATATTATGCGTTTACATTTCCACTAATGATCAGTTTCTTCAAATATACGTTTACCGTAAACAGGTTCGTCTTAACATATAATATGCATCTTTGCATTTATATCTGATAAGGGGTTAAGGAGAAATAGGTATAGTGAATAATTAAGATAATTTTCGAGATTATTCCGTTATATTATAATTTCATATGTCAAACATTCGGTAAAGAAGTCTCAAATTAATTGTACAACATTGTGGAAGAGTACGTGAGATATTTCGCATGCTCTAGAGAATAAATAACTGTGAGTCATTACTAAGCGACGGCATGCACCTCTTGGAAAATATATCAAGAGAGAAATATTAACGAAATTATACTGCAAATATATTTCTTCTTTTATCTGTATTTAGCATATAAACTGCTCTTTATGAATTCTAGCATTACTTATTAATTTACTTTCACCAAGCAGATTTTCAAATGGTAAAAATGATTTAATATTAATGCTGCGATAACATTTCTTGGGTTTCATAACCACTATACAATTGATAAGGACGCAAGTAACGGATAAACGAATACTGTGTGCGTAAAACACACACACACATAGACACACATGTGTGTGTACGTATATATATATATATATTCATGTAAACACAAATATGTGAATATATATGTGTGTTTGTGCATGTGTATGTGAGTATATGGGTGTCTAAAAATGAATGTGATTTAAAAAAAAACAAATGAATTTTGTAGGCATTACTTTTTACTATTTGAAATAGTTTAAATTGCATATGGCGCTTGAATAATACTTCCGTTGTGCAAAAGTTTTAAACACTGATGCATTAATCTATTTACTGCATTATTCTCGAATCCTCACTGAAAC
Organism: Octopus sinensis; assembly: GCF_006345805.1. Taxonomy (NCBI): domain Eukaryota; kingdom Metazoa; phylum Mollusca; class Cephalopoda; order Octopoda; family Octopodidae; genus Octopus; species Octopus sinensis. The sequence goes on from NC_043008.1 coordinate 8,179,956, forward strand.
TGTTCGATCTGTTGAATTCATTTCTTACCAGCCATTGTTATCTTGTCTCTGTCATCTAATGAAGACGGTTCTTTATTGGATAGAATAAATGGAAATCAGGCGGTAATTCATTCCTGAACTATGCTGGATGAGAGATATCGGGCAAGTTAAAGTTTATAATTACTGGAGTCGTTCATTTTCTGGGTGTTCACATGTTGACATAGCAAATAGGGATTTTCATATATTGCTTTTGGTAGAAACCTCCTGATGAGCTTGTTAGCGACTACTATACAAAACCCTGATCGTATCCCAGGCAAACCCCTCAAAATCGACAACAATGGCTTCATTCTTATCGAGAAATCAATTCCCATACCATTTGGTAGGAATTGAAGATGTATCTTACTACTCATTAAACTGGGCCGCCGTTTCCTTACAGTGTAAGGCTGATGGTGTAAGGCTTACACCATCAGTCTTACTGCAAATCAAATTTACTACGCTATTTGTCTGTTATTAATATATATTGTGGAAGGCGGTGGGCTGGCAGAAATGTTAGCATGCCGGGCGAAATGCTTTGCGGTATTTCGTCTGCCGCTACGTTCTGAGTTCAAATTCCGCCGAGGTCGACTTTGCCTTTCATCCTTTCGGGGTCGATTAAATAAGCACCAGTTACGCACTGGGGTCGATATAATCGACTTAATATCCGTTTGTCAGTCCTTGTTTGTCCTCTCTGCGTGTAGCCCCTTGTGGGTAGTAAACAAATAGGTATGTCATCTGCCGCTACGTTTTGAGTTCAAATTCCGCCGAGGTCGAATTTGCCTTTCATGCTTTTATAAATTAAGTACCAGTTGCGTACTAATCGGTCTAATCGACTGGCCCCTTTCCCCCAAATTACGGGCCTTGTGTCTAGAGTAGAAGAGAATAATATTTTTTATTGAGACATTGTGTTGAAGTAGATGCCATTCATAAAACCTCTCGAAGCATCAATGCATGTCATCCTCAAAATCCGCTACTGGTAATTTTTCATCTGCTTACGATATACAATTCGTTTTCATACCTCTGTAAGTATAGCCTTGTCTAGCTTTTAGCTGTTTTTCTCAGGTAATCGAATTTCATAAATGACTTCCTAATTGCTCCAAATTTTCAGTTCACAAAAATATATAATCCAGCAGCGCCTACCTGTTTCTATGTAAAAACAAAATTCAACGACACACATGTCTTGTGGGAACGTGAAATAAATTTATTATGTGTCACCTACAATTTGCTTCCTCGCACGTTTAAGAACTTCGGATTTACATTTTACACTTTATAAACTCAGAGACATTTATACTATACTTATATATATATATATATATAGAGTACAACAAGGAATTAGAGATCATGAGGTTTCGAAGGCAGGTTTCTCTAACAGTAGAAAATTATAGAAGGCAGTGCAGAGGGGGAAGTGATTATACATGTATATAGAGACATACAGTACCCTTAGTAAAATTAGTAAAGACGCAAATACTACGTACTCTGGTACTTCACATTCGACACGATGGAGTGTTGTACCATTATTAGTACTAACCTACAAAATTGTTTTTAGTCAATCGAAGTTTTTAATAACTGTGAACTCTACACACTAAATATTTTTAATACTTTTAGCTGATAGAATTAACTAATAAATATTCTGAACCGATTTGGAGATATACTAACGATATACGAGATATATTTATCTCAAATATAATGCTAAGATATTTGTTCGAAGCTGTTGAAATGCATATTAATGTGCGCTGAGAAACTTTCAGAAGATTTTCTGATTTTTGAAATTAATTTACTGTAAAGGATATGTCAGATTATGATGTAATGTTTTTGAGAATAGATAAGAAAAAACATCGATTTAATGAGCAAATGTTTCATGTCAAACCGCTTCCCAAACTGTCGATCATGGAGTAAGTGAAACGAATTTCGATGTAATATGCATACAATCATACATAATACGTACAAATATACATATATGTATAGGACGAGATCTGTAGCCTAGACATCCAAACTAGACATCCAACAGTGGTACCGACAGGGTAAATGCGAGACGAAGTGATGGCCGTTGTTAAGCTCAGTCAAAGTTAACTCCATTTTTTTCTGAGTTGACACTGTTTTCTCTCCCGTTTCAACATTTTCGATGCCTGTTAGACGTAAATCACATTACTAATTAATCGACGAAGGTCTCCCGTGAGGGTGAACCAAATTGTTTAACTACATTGTTGAATTGTTAGTTGTAGTTTTTTCGCCTGAGAATCTATAATTATTTTCTTTAAAGTGGTGGAAAAAGTAAGTGAATATTTGGAATTTTAATGACACTAAAACTGATACAAAATAGGGAAAAAGAGAAAAAAAAGGAAAAAATGATATAAAAATGTTTTAACTAAAACATTTAAAATGACACTGCTTGTGGGTGGGGAGCATGCAGCCATTTCATTTCCATTATAATTCAACCTTCATTCGATTATTATGTGTTGTTTGTCCCAACTGTGGTGTGGCCGTAGTGCCGAATAAAGAAAGAAGTTAAGGTCAGTCAAACAGCCGTTAAACGTCGCATTGCATTAATGTGTAGTGATGTCTACTGTGGTTGTCCATACATTTGTTTAATAAATGAAATCTTTATATATAAAAGAGAGGTTGTGTAGATTCCTAACTACTCCCACATTTTGCGGTGCAGTTTAACCAAAAGCGGGTATCTTATAGTCGTGATTCATATCAAGCCCTTCTGGGTATTAGCGCGTGTCTACGATGAGTCTACGATTTTAAAAAAAAATTACCATTAATTTTTCCCATTTTTAATGCATTTTTGGCATATATAAGGGAAGTAACTCTCTAAAAATGTATAATTAAATCTCAGAACGTAAAAAGCCTCAGTAACACCCTCCTTTGTGGTTAGCCATATTGAGATGGCTATTATACTTTACATCTCTAAAAAATGCTTATATAGTTATTTCCCTTACAAACCCGAGCAACGCCGGGCGATACTGCTAGTATACAATAAATATAAAGATGAAAATTCGAGACAATTGAAACATTTTGGACAGCTCATGAGCTGAAACTGGAAAAATCAAAAATCAAAAAAAAGCCTGGTCGTCAGTTTGTGTTACATTTTGTGGATGCGTAACGTAGGGCAAGTGGTATGATATTCAGTAGGCGTCAAAATAGATTTGTAAGTCAGATTAATAATAAAGTTAACAAAAAAAAAACGAAAAATAACAAAACTTACGTTCACCATCTTTCAAATGCTAAATCTATAGCTAATAAAACCCTGTGTATACGAGATGTTGATAAGGTAAAAAGAGCAAAGACGCAGTTAGATAAGAAATACAGAAAACGCGTAAATACAGATTTTTAGTAAGAACGAAATAAAAAAAAAATATCATTACACGAACTAAATCAGTCCGATTCTGATGAAAAAGGTATAACCGGATCTACACATTTATCTACACGGATATTAACATTTGCATTTGCGTTTAAGGCAAAATATAGGATATAGCGTATAGCTCCCGTCTAGATGTAGTCTAACCGCATAGTGCTATCTCTGTGGGAATGCTAGTTTCGTCGTTGAAAGCCCGACAGCTGTGCTTCGATTTTGCGGCTTCAATAATGATAGTGGTGAAGATGCGAATGTTATTGTTGTTGTTATTTTATTATTATTATTATTATTATTATTATTATTATTATTATTATTATTATTATTATTATTATTATTATTATTATTATTATTCAGTAGTTTTATTTTTATAGCGTGCTTTCACTTCACTACCGAGCGCAGCTCTGTGTACCTTGGGTATGTGCTGTGATTTGTTGTGATGCTCTGATGGTTATTGTATGGAAAGTGTTCTGCGTAGGATGTGTGCAGTGCCTAGTAGTGCAATTTTCTGTATGTTATTATTATTATTATTATTATTGTTGTTGTTGTTGTTGTTGTTGTCATTACTACTGCATTTATTTGACTTTATTTGAAACAAATATCAATTGAATCTTTGTAGACCATATTTAGATAGGTCGCTAATCACTAAACATCGATTATTTAATTTCAAGTATTTATACAGGTTTGTAAAAGTTACTACCTACTAATAACATTCTTCTCATTAAAATCAAACGATTCATTACTTTGGCCATCACATTCTTTTTGATTATCGTTCTGTCAGTATTGGCGCATTTATCACCACAGGCTGCAATCGTAACGCACAGATGCTGGAACGAGATTAAATCTGTATCTCTACAGCTCTATCTTTAAACATATTACCAAATATTGACTTAATGATTGTATTCCACAGCCATGCTCATCTTAATGTTTTAGATGCTAGTATGTTATTTTCGACGACGGCCACTGAATGTATGCATATTTAAATGGCATAAGACCTATACATGAAGTAAGAATGAAAGCAATGCTCACCAAGTATGTATTTTGAGAATACACATCTCATAGTTGCTTATTATGTCTAATCTGGAATGATAAACATCATAGTTAACCCATCAAAAATTTATATTAAAAAAAAAAAAAAGAATAACAACCGGAATTATACATATAATTACCGAGGCCCAAATGATGAAAACTCTAGATACGAAATTAATTATGACATGGTTTTCATATTTTTCATAAAGAAAAATTGAAAAAACTATCTCACACAATTCATAACATAAAAATTAATATAAATTATATATATATCTGAGGAGATTTGAAGAAATACGTATCGTTATATTGAGTAATTTGAATGATCTGCAGTTGTTTGAAATGTGTGTGTGTGTGTGTGTGTTTGGTGTGTGTATGTGTGCATGCACGTGCGTGCGTGCGTGTTTCTATTACGTGGTTTCTTGGACAATATGGTTTGTTCTTCCAGGAAAATGGCATTGAAAGTTATTTAGAATACTGTGAGTGCCTTTCCGAGTGTAATTTTCCCAATTCTAAGATTTTCGTTCACATTATTTGCATATATAAGATAGGTAAATACATGTAGATTTTCATATATATATATATATATATATATATATATATATGTATATAACACCAAACTATATAGCAGTGACTAATTTAAACCAGGCATTTTGCTTGCAGGTAAAATAGACTGTAAATATCGATATGTTATACTTGCTAATGTTAGCAATAAGCTACTTTCTGTGTTCCTGTATGTCAGAACGAGATCATCCACTCTCTCGAAGTCTTACTGCAAATATCTAAATTGCAAATTAGATTACCTCTATCTTCGGTTGCATGCAAAACAAAAAGCAAAAAATTACTGAGCGTCGGCACATTACGTTAATGTAACTTGAATTCTACATTTCAGTGCATCTAGTGATCGGTCGCAGAGCTTCATATACAAATTGACCGTACTGAAAACTTGTACAAGGGATGGAATGCTATGTATCCCATGACATATGGGAATCCTTGTAAATCTATATTGAAAATCATTTGTTGTGGCAGTGTGGTAAGTAGCTTGCTTGCCAACCACATGGTTCCGGGTTCAGACGCACAGCGTGACACCTTGGGCAATTCTCTTCTACTATAGCCTCGGGCCGACCAAAGCGTTGTGAGTGGATTTGGTAGATGGAAACTGATAAAGCCCGTCGTATATATATATATATATATATATATATATATATATGTGTGTGTGTGTGTGTGTGTGTGTGTGTTTGGTGTGTGTATGTGTGCATGCACGTGCGTGCGTGCGTGTTTCTATTACGTGGTTTCTTGGACAATATGGTTTGTTCTTCCAGGAAAATGGCATTGAAAGTTATTTAGAATACTGTGAGTGCCTTTCCGAGTGTAATTTTCCCAATTCTAAGATTTTCGTTCACATTATTTGCATATATAAGATAGGTAAATACATGTAGATTTTCATATATATATATATATATATATATATATATATATGTATATAACACCAAACTATATAGCAGTGACTAATTTAAACCAGGCATTTTGCTTGCAGGTAAAATAGACTGTAAATATCGATATGTTATACTTGCTAATGTTAGCAATAAGCTACTTTCTGTGTTCCTGTATGTCAGAACGAGATCATCCACTCTCTCGAAGTCTTACTGCAAATATCTAAATTGCAAATTAGATTACCTCTATCTTCGGTTGCATGCAAAACAAAAAGCAAAAAATTACTGAGCGTCGGCACATTACGTTAATGTAACTTGAATTCTACATTTCAGTGCATCTAGTGATCGGTCGCAGAGCTTCATATACAAATTGACCGTACTGAAAACTTGTACAAGGGATGGAATGCTATGTATCCCATGACATATGGGAATCCTTGTAAATCTATATTGAAAATCATTTGTTGTGGCAGTGTGGTAAGTAGCTTGCTTGCCAACCACATGGTTCCGGGTTCAGACGCACAGCGTGACACCTTGGGCAATTCTCTTCTACTATAGCCTCGGGCCGACCAAAGCGTTGTGAGTGGATTTGGTAGATGGAAACTGATAAAGCCCGTCGTATATATATATATATTATATATATATATATATAATATATATATATATGTATATAACACCAAACTATATAGCAGTGACTAATTTAAACCAGGCATTTTGCTTGCAGGTAAAATAGACTGTAAATATCGATATGTTATACTTGCTAATGTTAGCAATAAGCTACTTTCTGTGTTCCTGTATGTCAGAACGAGATCATCCACTCTCTCGAAGTCTTACTGCAATATCTAAATTGCAAATTAGATTACCTCTATCTTCGGTTGCATGCAAAACAAAAAGCAAAAAATTACTGAGCGTCGGCACATTACGTTAATGTAACTTGAATTCTACATTTCAGTGCATCTAGTGATCGGTCGCAGAGCTTCATATACAAATTGACCGTACTGAAAACTTGTACAAGGGATGGAATGCTATGTATCCATGACATATGGGAATCCTTGTAATCTATATTGAAAATCATTTGTTGTGGCAGTGTGGTAAGTAGCTTGCTTGCCAACCACATGGTTCCGGGTTCAGACGCACTGCGTGACACCTTGGGCAATTCTCTTCTACTATAACCTCGGGCCGACCAAAGCGTTGTGAGTGGATTTGGTAGATGGAAACTGATAAAGCCCGTCGTATATATATATATATATATATGTGTGTGTGTGTGTGTGTGTGTGTGTATGTGCGTGTATGTGTGCGTGTATGTATGTGTGTCTGTGTTTGTCCCTCTACCATCGCTTCACAACCGATGGTGGTGTGCTGACGTCGCCGTAAGTTAGCGGTTCGGCTAAATAGACCGGTAGAATAAGTACTAGGCTTCCAATGAATAAGTTCTGGGGTCGATTTTCTCGACTAAAGGCGGTGCCCCAGCATGGCCGCAGTTAAATGACTGAAGCAAGTATGAGATAAAAAAGAATAAAAGAGAACACAATCTCAAACTTACAGAGACATGTAGGTCCTTATATGCATATATATATGTGACCACGTGTGTACCGTTGGCGATTTTTTTTCCTATCTCTTCCCTTCTCTGGATCTTTCCTTCTCTTATCTTTCCGACGAAGAGCTCAGCTCGAAACGTTAAACCCTCCTTTTTTCCTTCTTTCTTGAGCGTCCAATAATACTATATTTGTTCCACGGCCTCGCGTTGTGTGTTTTTTTGTGCTTTCTTGTTTGGATTAACTAACTATATATTTATATATTTATATATACATATATATTTATACATACACACATACACATATAGATAGATATATAGATAAATAAATAGATAGATAGATAGATAGATAGATAGATAGATAGATAGATAGATAGATAGATAGATAGATAGATAGATAGATAGGTAGGTAGATAGATAGATAGATAGATAGATAGATAGATAGATAGATAGATAGATAGATAGATAGATAGAGATAGAGCGATATGCCTGTATGTCTCTGTGTATGTGTATGTGTATGTGTGTCTGTGTGCGTGTGCGGATTTTCTGTGTAGTGTTTTCTCTGTTGTATATGAATGATCAAATGTGTTAATACAATTCAATTATAAATGTTTAAGGAATTTCATATCGTCTCTAAAAAAAAGTTGTGTTTACTTGAGTTTCTTTCTGTACCAACTTTTGTCTTTCCCAGATAAATAAAGAAAAGCAACATTGCCATTACTGCATAGGAAAAAGAAAATGTATCTCCAATAAATGCAAGGAAACAGAAGCATCTACAGAATATTTAAACTTAAAATGTCTTAACTCCGTAGTTTGAGAACTACTTCAGAAGTTTTCAACAACGTCTTTCAATTCCTAGAAGCTACGTAAAATTATGGATAGTGAATGACAGCCCGTCTAGAGGTGAGGATTCAGGGAGGGGAGGGAAGAGGCTGAAGTACATCTAATATAATCCCTCCCGGTTAATAATTGAAGTTGAAGACAAATTGTGTAACATGCTTATTTGAAATAAATGGATTCCATGAGAAGTCGTTAGATAATCGATATATCACGATATATAAACTATTCTCCTTTGTATTGTAATAAAAACAATCTAAACCCCTGAAACTCTAACTTCTAACTCTTGAACGGAACTCGCTGAGTGAGAAGTTCTTAACCGAACGAAATTGAAAGTCGAAATACTAAACAGCTTGGGATTCTAATGCACTGGTGCGTTGTCCAGAGAACTCCACATTGTACTTCAATTTAAAATTCTCTTCATTGTGGTTAAGAGGAAAATGGACGAAGAATTGCAATCATAATATCTTCCTGTCTGAATACAGTTATGAAAGAATGTACATTAATATGTATCTTAAACTGTTCACCAAAAACTCGTAAAGATTCACTAGACAAGTCGGAATCTTGCATAATCGAAATATAGTTGCTTAAATTGTCAGATACGAGTTAAATATCGAGGCGTTCAATAGAAATGTCACTCAAATATCTATCTTATTGCCATATCGTATAATAGATTTTCGTCAACGATAAATAGAAAACTATATATTTGTATATCAAATTAAACGGACTTCACGAAACCGTTCCACGTCTACTAAAACAGTTATTGACGAACAGATAATTGTAAGGCACATTCGTGTTTGTTTTTGTGCCTTCTTTTTTGTGACTTCTTTTTTGATACCGAAATTACCAATTAAACACAATCCGTGTACTATATTAAAAGAACAGCAGGAACCCTATATTCTAGTATCTCTTGATTAAAGACTGGCATTTGTTTACCATCGAAATTCTTAACTGTTGCATTCACAGTGTTGAAGCTGCAATCATTCTAACTAAACGTTAGACAATTCTCACTTTATTTCCCAAATGCCAGCTTGCGTTCCTAGAACACATTAAAATTGGACTTCTGGTATTATTATATCTTTGTAATCCTTATACTATTAAATATACTGACAAGAATTTATGAGGAGAGAAATTTCATATTTATTCGCCTTAGATTTTTCTGAGTGTGGAATACATTTAGAACATGAGGCTTCAACCGCAGCTGTTCGGGTATTTGGAATGGCCAAACAGCCACTACGCGAAGGAAACCGATGTAGAATCTATTGATTTTACATTTACCAGGCTGACGTTTTCGTAGCGGAAAAGCACTGGTGCACGAGTCATACAGCAAATATTTAAAGCACATATATTTATCTCTCTTACTCTTTCACCCTCTAGAACACTCTCTCTCACCCTGTGTCTATTTCTCTCTCTTTATATATATATGTGTGTGCGAGTGCGTATGCGTGCGTGTGTATCGCGTATGTGTATGTTTGTGCGTGTGCATGTATATATATTATATATATATATATATATATATATATATATATACATATAATATATGTGCGCGTGTATGTGTCAGTATGTATATGTATATATGTACATATATGTATATATATATATATATGTAATAGGTATATATACATATATGTCTATATCTATCTATCTATATATATGTATGCATGTATATATATATATATATGTGTGTGTGTGTGTGTGTGTGTGTGTATTTGTGTGTGTGCTTGTGCGTGTGTGCATATTTAATCGTTATGAGACCTTGTATGTGTATCTTTACTACAGATATTATTTGTGCGAAAAAGTATCCGAATGGCGCACACACGTTCTAGTAAGTATTTGGCAACGGGATTTTAATAACTATTGGCTCCAGCCTGTCCTCATATATGGCACGAACGCCAAAAGATGATCTATATTGAAAGAACAAAAAAAAAAAAGCAACAACAGTTAAGACAACGAGTTATCGGTGAACAGCTACAAGTTCAGCCGAACGTCGAGCAACCAAGTAATCATCATTGATTAAGAAAAATTAGGGAAGGAAAAATATAAATCTCGTATTATACTGAATGTTGTTCTTCTGCCAATAACCGATTCCCTTTTTGTCTTCCTTCTTTTATGCTGCTCTCTGCATGAAATTGCCTTTTCTATCATAATTTTAAAGAAATATTGTTCCCACCTCACAAAATATTCTATGATTACATCTAACGTTCTAGCCAGGCCTATATAGATACTAGACATATATATATATATATGTATGTATATATATGTATATATATTATATATATATATATAGATAGATAGATAGATAGATAGATAGATAGATAGATAGATAGATAGATAGATAGATAGATAGATACATAGATAGATAGATAGAAAGTTTCTAGACATATATATATATATTATATATATATATATATAGATGCTTTAATGTACACGCGCATACACATACAGGCACATACATACATACATGTATATATATATATATATATATATATGTGCATACACACACATGCACATACATAATATATATATATATATATATATATATATATATATATAAGATAGATTTACATTTAAGCAAGTGCGTATTCAGATATAAGTACATGTATATATATGCATCAATATGTGTCAATATTTTATATGATTTATACGTACATACACGCACATACACAGTTAGATATAGGTAGCTGGAGATACATGTATAGATGTATAAATGAATATTTGTATGCATTTGTATATGTATGTACGTAGATTTGCTAAAGACAAGAAGATCCTTCAGGCAATTTTGTTATGAAATATCAGATGCAAGATAACAATAATTATATTTGACAACATTCGTTTCCCTGTGGGCCTTAGGAAAAACGATATTGGTCAAGGAATAATTCAGGTTTCGTCTTTACATTTCATAGAATCTCATTCTCTGCAGGCCAATTCTCTTTCAGAAGCAAATATTTTGTTATATTCTCCTAATTCTTGACAGCACGTACCAAGTAATAAACTTGATCAGATTTCTTTTTTTTAATTTTCTTTTCCTTTGAAATCTGCGATCAATTTCAGGTTACCAATAGAAATATTTTCATGTCACTTTCAATAGAAACTATTAAGTCGGAATTTAAGTAACCCATACTCTTCTCCACATAAATATGCTTATGATATAAAATGTGTAGGTGTGCGTAACTGTGTGGACGTGTGCTTCATTCATTCGGATACATAAATATACCCGTGCAAATATTTATACATACCTACGTACGTAGTTTCTGTAATCAACCACTGAATACCTCAAATAAACAACACATAACGTAGCATAATTTACCGAGAGAATAAAAGATATATATAAAGTTGACGCTATAATTTATACGCACACTCACATACATATATATATACTTAGATACGTACGAGTATACATGCATATGCATGCTCACACACACACACATGTTTATATGTTTACACATATGTACGTGTGTGCATGTGAGAGCGTGTATACATATATACATACATATATATATATGTCTATATATATATATATTATATATATATATGTATGTATATATATATATATATATATATATATATATATATATATATATATACATATATATATATACGTATATATATATATATAATATATATATATATTATATATATATATATATACATACATATTTATATATGTATATATATATATATATATATAATATATATATATATATATATATAATATATATGTGTAGCTGAGCATGTGTATATCATTGGGTGTGTATGTATGTACCTCTGCGTGTATGTATTTATTATGTGTGTGTTTCTGTGTTTGAGTGAAATAAACAGAGAGAAACTACATTTAGATAATACGAATAAAAGCTGGAGAGTATTGCATAATATAATAGAAGAAAAATATCTGTAAATTCACATGAAGTTATTCATTGATAACACGTATATTTCACTGGTCGGTTGATAAAATGAACCGTTTGAAGCAGAGTCGAGATAAACATCATAAAATTTGAAGGTAGAATTATTCATCACACTTATTTGGAGAGACATAAACATTCGGGTCACAACGTCTTGCCGTGGAATCTGCGAAGATATTTTAATTACCACATAAATTTATTTCGTCACTCAATCCATGGAGTGAAGTGTAGCATATTTCAAATACATTTTCGTTTAATCGCCTATTTCAATAATTTTCCGTGTAACCTTGAATTGAATTTTATAACATTTGAATTTTCAGTCATGTAGTAAACTTACTTCATTCGTCTATGCTTTTGATACATTTATTAGGGTACTAAACATATTTTTTCTTTATAAATGTTGTAGAAATATATTTTAGCTGACCAGTTCAAGACATTAGAAATAGGCCGCGTTTTATGATGAATTTCTATGCTGGCTAGTAACAGAAAATTATCTCTTGCTGCACAGCTCCCTGGACACTCAATCTAGTTTTCCCTTTAACAGTAGTACGGGTGGAATGTGAATCTTTTTGGGTGTGTAGGACTGTTGGTGCACAAAACCAAAGTTACCTTTCTTTCGAACATCTGTTGATAATTATGTTCCGCTGCAGCACTTGACCGCTGTAACAATACAGAATTATGTTTGGTAAAATAACACCTGGTTTTAAATAAACACAACAATGTGAATAGCCCGTTACTCTTAGGGTTATGAAATGAGCGGCAATTATTATTAGGTAATAAATTATTATAAATATATAAATTATTGGGTATTTTGTGTCGATACAGTGAATAAGGTGTCGTATTCATGTACGCGTAGTATAAGAATATATAAATGGCTGTTTAAATCAGGCAAATAATTTATCTGCTTTTTAACTCAGCAGCTATAGTAAGTTTTCAGTATAGCTACACATACAATCATACAATAGTTATTATGTATTGATATATTCAGAGAACTTTAACGTGTGTGTGAGGGGGTATGATTCCTTTCTCAACCCCTTAATATTTCAGTAAACCACATTAACATAGTTTATATTTGTCGTTTCCTTGACCGCTGAACACAATAATCCCAGTATATATGTGTGTGTTTCTGTGCGCATGTGTGTATGCATGTAAGTGTGTGTTCCGCTGCAGTACTGTGTTTGTGTATGCGCGTGTGTGTGTGAGTGTGTGTGTGTGTGCGTGTGTGTGTGAGTGTGTGTGTGTGTGTGTGTGTGTGTGTGTGTGGGCCCCTGTGCGTATATGCGTAGGGCATCACAATAATTGCAATCGACTATATATCGGGTGATAAAGCTCACAAAACTGTTTATTACCTAAATATGACAGACGAAATTCTTGATGAATAATTTAAGCTATACGTAACAAAGCAAGTGTAAAAGAAATCAGTTAAATAAAGAAATAATATATGAACGGATGTAATTTCAAATTCCGTTTTTATGCTTAACTGATGCGGAGGTATACAATTTTGAACATATCGAATTCACAGAAGGTAAAAGTGAATAAACATTGTAGGCAACCTGAGACAGGTCTCTAGAGAAACATCAATTAATTATACCTATTGTACGACATTTACCTACAATAAGCAATTTTCTGACCATATCATATACTCCATATACGAGAAGGGATATGACGCAGAGATGGATGCATTTATCCTGAACAGAGAAAAGCTCTGCTGACAAGATGGAAGCATGTAAAGCAAACATTCGATGGTTTGTTGACAGATATATTCTATTGAAATAACTACTTCAACCTCAGTGGTTTGTCTTTATATCAATTTTCTATACATTAGATACATGTTTCCCACAATAGGTAACTGAACATGTTGTAATATCTCAAATGATAACGTAACTAAATAATGATTTATTTGTAATTCCGTTCTAAGAATATGTAATATACAGCCAAACCTAACACCAGATTTCTCCGAAGAAATGTTACCTTTTGCAATGCAGAGAAGAGAATAGAAATGAAAAATCTTTCGAACATAAAAGTCTAATTGCGTGATGACCAATACAAGAGAATTTATCGGAACAAGGATACATACCAATTGTAAGAATGCAAAGCGATTAGCTCTTTGGCACAACAAAGTCTTGCATGCGTGAATCCCAAATACTATTGTGCAGAAAATGCATTTCATCTCAAATATCCTCAAACGCTACCTTGATAAATAATTCTAAAATGCATATTTTCATTAAAGTGAAAAACGGTGAAAAAGAAAGATTTTTATGATATCATTTTCAGATTAAATATAAATAAACGTACACTGATATGGCTAGCCATGGTCAAATAAAAATGAAATTATGTGTTGTCTGCAATAAAATAATAATAATTTATTTGAAATATTTTTAAGTATCTATGTTCAAACGAATTGAATATGTTGAGCAATAAACGAATTTATTGTAGTGAACAGTAAACAAATTTCATTCGTAATGTTTCGAATATATGAACTATGATTTGCAGAAATAAGTCTCACTTCTGATCAAAATATCAATAGAAACATCTACCATTGTTTTAAAAACGACGGTTATCGCATTAGAAATATGTCCGCAATGATCCGTGTCGAGATTAAAAAGGCACCAAATATTTCATTTTGTAATATTCACCAAACCTTCAATGAATTATGCTTTTCTAGCTCCTGGGAAAATGGTGAGGTGTAATTCTAAAAGCAGTCAATGAGTTATATACACATTATATATAAATCAATTATATTCACAGATAGAGGCGACGAGCTGGCAGAAACGTTAGCACGCCGGGCGAAATGCGTAGCCATATTTCGTCTGCGGTTACGTTCTGGGTTCAAATTCCACCGAGGTCAACTTTGCCTGTCATCATTTCGTGGTCGATAAATTAAGTACCAGTGCGTAACTGGGGTCGATGTAATTGATTTAATCCATGTGTGTGTCCTTGCTTGTCCCCTCTGTGTTTAGCCCCTTGTGGGTAGTCAAGAAATATATATTCACAGATAGAAATATATTGTATACTGTATAGCAGTGATTTTCAACCAGGGTTCCGCGGAACCTTAGGGTTCCGCCAGTACAGTCCAGGGGTTCCGCAAGAAGTTACAAAACTGCTAAAATCGGGAGAAATTTTTAATTATCCTGTGCAAATATGTGTGCATAAGACTATTAAATTATTGCACAGGGGTTCCTCGAGCCAGTGGCATGTTTCCTTGGGGTTCCACTCCAGCAAAAAGTTTGAAAAGCACTGCTGTATAGTATAGTAAAGAAAAGCATGTTTTAGGGCAGGACATATCCATGCCTTGTTTCGCTATTATCATTTATGTTCATAAATTTGGTAACACGAGCAATGAATGGAATGATTTGTTACACATATATTTTGATAAAACATTTTCACAGCGTACAGCATTATTTCTCGAGATCTCGTTTCCGTAGGAGAAATTATTTTCACGTATCAGAACAAAATGCGTTTAATGCCACCAAATTGGCCAACTCTAGCTTTAAAAGTGCTTCTCTCTGTTTCAAGCATATCTTTGAAGTCTTTCGTGTCTGGAGAAATGCTTTAAACTAGCCTTAGAGAGCATAAAAATATGTATCTAACTCGCATGCTGCCCTTGGCTGTATTCCTGTACTATAAATAAGTAAAATAAATGCGTAAAACATGTCGGAATTGGAAAAGAAAGTGGCAGTAACATTATCCTCAACAAAAAAACGCGTTATCTGAGATATAACATTGATAAAATAGAAATACTCTGTAACATTTGTATACTTTCCAGAAAATTTCAGTGATTCAGAATACAAAACGTGTTGCTCTCGATTTCTAACTATATATATATAAGTTTATGAAAGAATATATATATATATATATATATATATATTTGTGTGTATGTATGTATGTATGTATGTATGTATGTATGTATGTATGTATGCATGTATGTATGTATATATATGTATATATATATATATGTGTGTGTTTGTGTGTGTCTGTGTGTGTAACGTTTCCTTTATGCAAAATATCATACGAGGAATAAAAGTGATGTAATGCTGACTGTCGCTTAAGTATCAATTTCTATAAATTCCAGAGACCTGTCATGAACGTTACGGAAACAGAAGACTACGACTCTCCATGAATTGCAAAAAGACGCCTGTCGAGGCAAACATTGCACAACAAGCTGCGGGAATCGGGGCCGCAGTCTTAGAAAGTGTGAATTATTTTCCTTACGTGGGAAGCCGTCAACTTCCGATACTGATGTGGACGAGGAACTCCGGTATTTACATCGAAAGCGCCGGTGCTGCCTTTGGCCGTCTTCGAACGAGAGTGTGCCAGGATCTAGACATTCGAAATGACACATAAATGGTGTTACGCTATGCAGTGATCATCATCAGGTTTCTGTGCGAATCTGATACCCGAACTATTTACGGAACACATATATACACCAGAAATAGTGGGTATATAAATATATATAAATTACATATATATGCATGTATGTGTATACATATATATAGTGACAAATATATATGCATGTATGTATATGTGTATGTATATATACATATATATACATACATATATACATACATATCGAAAAGATGTATTATAATACTATTCCACAGACATAACAGCGATTCAACATACATCTATCGTCAGCTGCCTCACGGATATCATTATGGTTTCGACACTTCAGCAGTACTATTCAATCCGGCGGTGTCAACAGCACTAAAATAAGTATCGTTTGGGACAAAACAAATCAAAGAAGACACAACCTTCAAACACATTTACCCTATGTACGACAGTATCGATAAATAATTTCAATAAGTCAATTACAACCACTCCTAATTACGTAGCTATACGGCGATAACTCTATTAAGTCATACACAATTTATAATACCTGCTGCCTTCCGTATTGTAATATAAAATTAAAAAAAACTTAATTACCACATTATTTCAATGAATCAATATATAGGCAGGATTAAACGCTAACTTTACTAAAGCTACATCGAGAGACGTATAGACCAGTGTACAGTGTATCGGTATTAATAGTAAACTGCCATAACAAAATTATATGCTGAATTGCGATCAATTCCATATAAATAATAATCTCAACGGTCTTCCATAGATCTACTATAATGAAAGTTTAAGCCTTATGAAACTTTTCCAAAACAAAACAAGATTAAAATTAATTTACCCAATATTTTTATGAGTGAAATAAATTATTGCATCATTCAAAATTTAATGATAAAACACTACATACACATTAATATATCACCACAAGTTATAATATTAAATTACCTGTGAGTAATATAAAATTAAATTTCATTAAACAGAAAGTAATAAATGTACTTGTAATTAACTATTATTATAAACCTTGCTATGTTTAAAGGTAATTACACTGTTTGAAATATAATAAAAGCATTAACAGATGTTTAATGAAACGCACGGTTCCCTCACCAAGAATTTAAATGACTAATTAAATATTGATAAGGTAGAGCATAATTACTACTTCCTTAATTGCATCATTATTGGTGACGTAGTAAGCAAATAACTCGAATCGTAAACCTTCAAATCCTTGCAAATATTTGCAAAGCCGAAGACTACATATTACCCATCGTTTTTTATTTATAAATTTCAAGTTTCCCAACAAAACAGCGATTAAAAGTTTTAACCAACTAACCATATTCATACCTTTGTTTTAGTAAATGGCGTAATAATAAAACTAGCTCTTTCTTTCGTTTTTCTTTTACTTATATTATTATATCCCTTGTACAACAATTAGACAAGAAATCTTTACCATTCTCTCTCTCTCTCACTATATATATATATATATATATATATAAATGCAGAATATTGACAAAAAAGCATAAATGAACGGATATGTATAACAAAAAATAGCGTGAGAATAGTAAAAAGTGTTTCCTCCCAATCTTAGCAAATAATTGAATCGTTTCCGAATCGATAAAATACTGAATGAAATACGATAACCATGCAGAAAATTTCTTGTCTGTTTCGGCAGTTAACGTAAATATTTTGCAAGCTGGAGTTATCAGCATATGTCTTGGGGTGTTTTGGTATTTTTCAATCTTTCTTTTTACCATTGCTTTGAGCTATTTTCATGCAGAGCACCGAATTTTTCCTCCTTTCTCTAGGGTCAACCTACCTTAATAATAGTATTAATGTATCCTTTTCTTTTCGTGACGTAACATATAGATGGGCACACACTAAGTAGTTAATGGGTGGTATCATTTGGCATTATGTGTACTATTCCTTTCAAGCGATAGAAGCGTTTTGTTTGACCGCACGCCAGAAATTTTTGTTGTGGATTGTGTACAACATACTTTAATCTCAAGACACACATACACAGGCACAGACCCACCCACCATATATATATATATATATATATATATATATATATATATATATATATATATATATATATATATATATAAATGCAGAATATTGACAAAAAAGCATAAATGAACGGATATGTATAACAAAAAATAGCGTGAGAATAGTAAAAATGTTTCCTCCCAATCTTAGCAAATAATTGAATCGTTTCCGAATCGATAAAATACTGAATGAAATACGATAACCATACAGAAAATTTCTTGTCTGTTTCGGCAGTTAACGTAAATATTTTGCAAGCTGGAGTTATCAGCATATGTCTTGAGGTGTTTTGGTATTTTTCAATCTTTCTATTTACCATTGCTTTGAGCTATTTTCATGCGGAGCACCGACTTTTTCCTCCTTTCTCTAGGGTCAACCTACCTTAATAATAGTATTAATGTATCCTTTTCTTTTCGTGACGTAACATATAGATGGGCACACACTAAGTAGTTAATGGGTGGTATCATTTGGCATTATGTGTACTATTCCTTTCAAGCGATAGAAGCGTTTTGTTTGACCGCACGCCAGAAATTTTTGTTGTGGATTGTGTACAACATACTTTAATCTCAAGACACACATACACAGGCACAGACCCACCCGCCATATATATATATATATATATATATATATATATATATATATATATATATATATATATATATATATATATATATTTATACATATATATATATACTTGTATATAAAATTAGTTTTGTCACTTCCTTGTCATTAAAAGCAAAGCGTAAACTGTAAACCTTAGATGTATAAATGCGTTATATTATGCGTGTCTGCGTATATGAAAGAGTGTATGTGTGTTTATGTGTGCGTTGTTATTGTTGTTGTTGTTGTTGTTGTTGTTGAGTGCGTGTGTGTGTGTGTACCATGAGGAAAGAAATGATAATATAAGCAATACCAAGATAATCATTGATATAAAAAAGACGATAGACTTTAGATTAATTTTTTGGAAATATCTTTACTATAACTAAAAAAAACTATTTTTTCTTTAGTCCTAGTCTTTTACATTGTCGTTTCAACTACTTCTTTTATCTATGAAGTTTTATTTCGTTTTTATTCGACTTTTGCTTTAATTATTGTCAACTAAAATTTCTGTCATTCTTTCAATATTTCATTTTCTCCTTTTATATAAAATGCCATTATTTTGCTTTATGTTTTCCATTTTGCACCTGCCGTTGGGAATGTAAGAATAATATTATGTTTTCCAATAATATTTGACATCCCAAATCAGTTGGGTGAATCAATGATTTTAAACTTAATTGTCTTAATGGAACGCTTAATAATAATCAAAAATGACATTTAAGATTGATAGACGTTAGTGCTAATAATCACTGTTTATTATTTTCTATAAAAAGGCGCGAAAAAATAACGACTAAAAAATAATTCATAACAAAGGCCTTTTCAAGATCCTTTCATAAGCCATTTGACTTGTATTAAAACGGATGATTCGCCACTTGCTTGTGAGTTCTTCTTCATATTCGGTGGACATAATGGAAATCTATATTAGTACAATATATTTGTCGTACTATACACACAAACATAGAGTTATGTACTAATACGTTTAAGGCTTGAAAATATATGTAGGCTGATAAATATGTATGAATGTATAGTTGCGTATAGGTGTGTGTCTTCTGTGTTTGGGTGTATGCGTGTGAGCAAATGGCATCAACTCGTTCTTGCATATGTACATGCGTGTCAATATAAGTTCTGAGTATGCCTGTGTTCGTACGTACTGATTGGTGTACGTGTGTCTTTATATCTATACGTGAGTGTTAGTATTTAGAGTATATATGTATGTGTGCGTAGTACATGTTTCAAGTCTGCCACGAATAGTTAGTTAAAACAATGTTATGTCGGGTAAATTTTCTCTAGTGAATTGTTATAAATGATGGGTTTCATGAATATATAGATATATGAATTGAACCCAGAAAGATATACATTGTTTAATTTCAAGATATAAATAAGGAAAAAAGCATAATAGGAATTTCAAACTTTGATGTTCAAATAATTGTATATATCCCGTGTTTTTCCACTCATCGATATTTCCATTGTAGCATTCGATTTATATCTTTTTTGGGGGTAAGACACTCTGTTCCGTTTATCCTATCTACTCTATTGATATTTCTACGCTAACACTGAGAATTCCCTTGTCAATTTTCGAAACACATATATATATATACACAATACTTCAAAATACAAAAATATTTTTTCTTCATATATCGTGTGTCTTTGAATGTGTATATACATTTATATTGATGTATCCGTGTGCTTTAACCATTGCGACTGCTTCGAGGCTTATTGCAGCAATGAACCAAATATCATTTCTTTTATAAATTTATACATGAAAAATTTTATCAGGTATTATGTGTAAAATAATATCTTTGGGTGACATATATTTAGTTAATTTTCCGGATATTATATATATAGTGTAAAGTAAACGTTTTTGTTTGGAAAGCTGAAATTGCCTCAAAATCATTTGTACAGGTGAATAGGTGACTGTGTATATAGGAGTTAATTTCATGAAAACATTATAGTATGTTATTGTATTGCGAAATGTTAAAAGACTTTCTGTTTAAATGCGTGTATGTTAATTGCTAGCTACAACTGGTTGGATATGATACAGGAATATGATAATATGTGTTCACGCTGATAGATGATTCAGCATGTCGTAACGGAAATATGTGAATGTATGCGTTCATTGTTATGATATATGTTTCTGAAACTGTCAACGGAATTTAATGAATGTGTGTGTTAATTGTTGTGTCAAATGTTCAGGCATATGCGTCCGGACATAAATGAACGTATTGATGTGTCTTACTGAACCATGTTACATGTACAAGGATACTTATCTGGAAATTGTTGTTAGACCAGCTGACCGGTGTCAGCTGGTCTAGGCCGACGAAGGACAATCATCCTGAAACACGTGTCTCTAGATGCAGCCCGGGCGGCTGGGGGTGTTTGTCTCCCCTTCGTAAATGTATATAAGGACACTGGAAAAATGTGTCAAAGCCATCAGGAGGCGTCGATGCTTCCTAGGGCTATACAGTGGTGGTGCACCCCCCTACTGTCACGTTCGTGTTAGATAGACAGTATACAACCATTCTATCGCCCCACCACCGTACATGTCTCTACGAGAGATTTAGAAATTTAGTATTTCTGATTTTGATAAACAGTGAATAGACTTCACTGAAATTTAGATATATACGTTGCGAGGCGAGACAAATATCACCAGCTGAATAAAATATAAAGGCGGTGCTCCAGTATGGCCGCAGTCAAAATGACTGAAACAAGTAAAAGAGAGAGTAAAGAGATATTGTTAATTGCACAGAAATATGTCTTTGCATATGTGTCTGGAAAAGTATGATAGTGTGGCTTTATTGTTAAGCTACGTTTTGAAACACATAAATTTACATTTAAAGTGTACATTTTGTACTTTCGGGCAATGGTTAGCAACAAAAGGGCATCTAGTTGTTATGATTATATCGAATGTGAGGAACTGATCAAATTTAGATACGATCTAGTATATGTCTTTAAAAATGGGGAGATTGTAAACTGATCAGGAGCTCCGGGGAACAATGAAGACTAATGAGATTCGTTTCTATTCCGAAGACGTCGCATCAAAAATGACTAAGTGTGGGCAATTAATTAAAATGATCCTCCAGAACGGTTCTATGGGAAATTAAATTGGATTCAACTAAAAATAGCTGGAGCGTCTACAAACGGAGAGCAATTAGAATGTGCAACAATAACATCAAGAATATTACACATTAAGTAAGAAATGGTTTAAAAATCTATAACTTAATCTGAGTGGACAACAATGTAACACTTTATAATAGAGTTTTATAAGTGATTGAAGGAATGACCAAATGGGGATTTAGTGAGATATTTAATTAGAATGACAGTGGGGAAGTTTCGTTGTGAATTAGGTAATTCATTACTCCATCGTCCCTTAGTGCGTGCCAATGTTGAATTGGGGTTAAATTTTATCGATTCTGTTAGTAAAGTGGTGTTACACCACTATAAAAGTGGGAGGTATTTTGCTTTTATGTATGCAAAATACAAATCATAAGTAATTCTCCTGAGCGTTTTAATGATTATCGGATGAAAGTTTTCATAGATTTTATCCGATCAGTCCTCCTGCATTTTATCCATGTCCAATATATTTATCACGTTCTGACTATCGAGCTGCAAATGGAATCTATTGAAATCTAGAATGAGTATTTGCAAGCCGCACTGAAGTCAAATTTTTTCCCTTCATCGACAAAAGCAAGAATGGCAGTGAGCACTTTTTCTCCTGCGTCAACTGGCCGTGTAAACTAGTACAAAAATTTACGATGTCTCAACAGTATAAGCGCTATCATTGACATGCTTACGGAAGTATCAATGCCATACAGCTCTTGGCTTTTCTAATAGTGCACACATCCATAAGGATATATTCAGTCAAGTTTTCATACAAACACACACACACTAACACATACACATAATGACCTTCACGTAATTGAGAACTACTATGAAATTTTGAGATTTCCATAGAAAATAATTCATAACAAAATACATTGAGTTTTCATTCCTTTGTCAACAACTTCATGGGAGATAAGTGTTATGTTCAATAAAAGTAGCTAGAACTAGTAATTTTCTTTAAGGTACTGGTGATTTATTGACTAAGCTGTCTTGGTAATTAAATATGAATATACAATTAACGAGAAAAAATATATAGTAATTCAAGTGTTGGTATTATTTCTGTCCTCCTCTAGATAAACGTTAAGTGATATCGTCGAATAACATAAGAACATAAGCGGAGCAAAAATTAAATTACGGGAAGTTTTGAAACACCTATCAAACGTCATTAACACACTAGCATTTATTCCTAGAACATAAAAATATTAATCTATTCTTACAGTTAAACAATGTTTCGAATGTTCTACCCGGTTAGAATATCTCCGACGAACACTTACAAAATGGGCAGAGAAATTCGAAAATATTTTTAGCCGAAGAGAAAAGCTTGCTTTGCAAAGTACCACAATATCTAGGGAAAAAGCCAGTGGACGCACGTTATGCAAATGATAACTCAATTCTATAGTGACAATAAAAACACATTATTCTGAATCGTAAAGTATGGGTGAGTGCAAATTAATCTGAATACAGCTAAATTCGCATACGAAAATTGTATTATTAAGAAACCAATTGTGGGGCTTACTTCGTAAGTGATCTCATAAAATACACAATTCATTTTGGTATGAGATTTTATAAACAAATGCTACACATTTCAGAAAATATATCTCGCAAACTTGCGTTTAGGTTGAGGAAGTAGGTGATAAGAAAAAGGGTTCAGACTCAAGACTTGCGTATGGGAAATACATGAAATTCGACATATGTACGAGGAATTTGGTTAACCGGAGTTAATGGTGTAAGATTCTGGAGAAAAATGATGTTGATTTAGAACGATAATAAGTGCCAGAAAAATACAAATTAAAAATTAATATCTAAAACATAAATATAAACAAATATAAATTTATAAACACACACACACACACGTACACACATAAATACATACATACATACATACATACATACATACACACATATATATATACTAACAGTATCGCCCGGCATTGCTCGGGTTTGTAAGGGAAATAACTATAAAGCATTTTTAGAGAGTTATAGCCAAAAAAAGCAAAAAAATGCATTAAAATGGAAAAAAATTATGGTAAATTTTTTAAAAATCGTTGACTCATCGTAGACATTTTTAGAGAGTTACTTCCCTTATATAATAGCGAAAAAAATGCATTAAAATGGAAAAAAGATGATGGTAAATTAGTTTTAAAATCGTAGACTCATCGTAGACGCGCGCTAATACCCAGAAGGGCTCGATATGAATCACGACTATAAGATACCCGGTTTTGGTTACACTGCACCGCAAAATGTGGGAGTAATTAGGAATCTAAATCGTAGGAGACAGACACACAACTTCACTTTTATATATAAAGACTAGCAGTATCGCCCGGCGTTGCTCGGGTTTGTAAGGGAAATAACTATATAAGCATTTTTAGAGAGTTATAGCAAAAAATGCATTAAAAATGGAATAAAAAATGATGGTAATTTTTTTTTTAAATCGTTGACTCAGTGTCTTCAAGCCATGAAGTCGTTGTTCTAAAAGGACGCTGGTCTCCTTGACAACGCTTTACGACGTTGATTTCCTTACACTCCCTTCCCCACAGCTTCACGAGGGAGGGAAGAAGGGGGAGAAGCAAACAGGTGCAGGTGTGACCATGGACGCCAACTCCGCCGCCATCGACACACGAAAAATTATGCATTAAAATGGAATAAAAAATGATGTTAAATTATTTTTAAAATCGTAGACTCAACATAGACTCGCGCTAATAGCCAGACAGGCTCGATATGAATCACGACTATAAGATACCCGAATTTTATTAAACTGCACCGCAAAATGTGGGAGTGGTTAGGAATCTAAATCGAAGGGGACAGACACTCACACAACTACAGTTTTATATATATAGATTTGTGCAACAACTAAAACATTCGGTTGTGCAAATTGTTTGCACAGGAAACCTGCCCTATGTGGCGGTTTTTGCCGATTTTGTGGATCTGTTTCAGCTTTTTTAACGATTTCTGTTTTGGTGACTTCAAGCCATGAAGTCGTTGTTCTAAAAGAACGCTGGTCTCCTTGACAACGCATTACGACGTTGATTTCCTTACACTCCCTTCCCCACAGCTTCATGAGGGAGGGAAGAAGGGGGAGAAGCAACACAGGTGCAGGTGTGAGCGTGGACGCCAACTTCGCCGCCATCGACACACGAAAAAATATGCATTAAAATGGAATAAAAAATGATGTTAAATTATTTTTTAAATCGTAGACTTATCGTAGACGCGCGCTAATACCCAGACGGGCTCGATATGAATCACGACTATAGATACCCGAATTTGGTTAAACTGCACTGCAAAATGTGGGAGTAGTTAGGAATCTAAATCGAAGGGGACAGACACTCACACAACTACAGTTTTATATATATATATATATATTATATATATATATATATATATATATATATATATATATATATATATATTCTCGCTGTTTATTTCCTCTTGTTCTTTTTCTGTTGCAGAGCGTAGGCTCGAAACGTAAAAGACTTTCTCACCTCACACGTGAATATTTCATGGATTTAATGGTAAATGTATTGGGTTATTGCTGAAACGTTTATCCAAAAAACTGAGAAAAAACCTGAATGGGTACCCTGCGCTGTGTTTGCATGAAAAATGAAAGAAATTGGAATACAATGATTGCTCATCATTGGAAAGGGTAAGAATTTGGAATAGGATGATTGAAAGAAATTAGAATACGATGATATATACTTTATATACTTCATTCATGGTTTTATAGACTTAATACACAGCACTCATAAAATGAGATTTTATGAGTGCCACTCATAAAATCAAGGCAATAGAAAATATTCGTTGGACTAAACTGTGAGTTAATAGAATTAGATAATGAAACTTAATTTTCTGTTTCCTGTCACTATATTTATCATAGAAAATATTTTTTGGACTATCTAACACAGATAAATAGCATTCATGAAATAAATATTCACTTTATGTTTCCATTCTTCCTATAAACAAAATTAAAATATCCCGTACATATGATAAACCTTTAGTTAAATTGTATGTATTTGCCGCGCAAATAAGTGTCAATATTTCATGGAACAGCACTTATACGCATGCGTTTAGTGATAGGTGGTATAAAATAAAATTTGTTCAATTAAAAAAAATTAAGCAATGTTGACCCTCCAATGATCACCACCACCGTATCTCTACCACTACCACCACTATCATCATCGTTCTCCTTCCACTCACTCTCCCTCTTCATTCTCTGTCTTCCTTATCTGTCTGTCTCTCCTTCTCTCTCTCCATACCTTTCTTTAACCTCACCATCTGAACATCACCTCTCTGCTTACATTATATTTTTAACTCTCCCCCTCTACATCATCACTACCCTCAACTAACCTTTTTTAACCACATAGTATATATTACGTTCCCCCTACCTCACGTCATGGACGCTTCTCTTTCCATCGTTTTATCTCTCCCTCTTTTTATTCCTCTTTTTCATTCTCCCACATTCTGTCACACTCTTCGCCTTATCCCTTTTCTCTCTCCTTTTCCTTTCCCCTGTCTTTCCCTTGATCTAATCACGATGAAATTCCCTCTATCTCACGCCATAGAGGATTCTCTCTCCCTATTTCCTTCTTCCCTACTTTTTTCTTCTAAACACGTGAAAGCATTACCGACGGGCTAAGTAACGGAATGACAAGCAGAATTATTATAAGATACGTATGTATGTATGTATTATGTATGTATGTACATATGTATGTATGTAAGTATGTATGTATTTATGTATGTATATATAGAGGGAGAGAGAGAGTGACAATGGGGGAGAATAGAAAAGGATAGAAAAGTGGAAACATAATAGAACAGAGGATTATAATTTGAAACATGATTTTGTTGTTGTTCGCTGTTTGACACAGCTAAAGACTGTGGAACTGGCTTACGCACCGTGGACATATAGCTTAAAATATGTTACAAGTAGCAGGCGCTATTGATGTTAATTACCTTCAGTGTATGGAAACGACGCTTGATATGGTTGCGGAAGCAAGTCATGAAGAGAAACTAACAAACCTGTTTCATTTACTTGTTCTATTCGCCTAAGATCCAGTTAGATAAATAGAATATATGCGTCATTGATTTATTTACGACAGTGAATAGGCGTGCTTTGCTGTGGTTTAAATGTTGTTAGAAGTATTTAACGGTTTTACAGCGAAGTTTGAGTAGAATCATGTAACTCTTCTATTTTTCTTTTTAATTGCTCTTTGTATTTTTCATCACAGATAGAGAAATATTATATACGTTGTTCCTGTGTTTACAGCGTTTAGCGTATGTATTTTTCACTTGTATACATTCTCTTAGGGGTGCTTAACACTTTTCTAAGTTTGTTACAGTTTCGGCTGCGTTTACAGCTTTCGTAAAGTTGTACCTTGTTAAGATCTCTAATGTTCATCTTTTATTTTCTGTTTGTTTTAACTCATGAAAGTGTTTTACATTTTGATTTTTTTAATTTGGAAGGGATACAAACGCAGCCTGGGGTGCTTTCAAGTTTTTTTTTATTGGGGATAAAAGGAAGATGTCTGCGTAACGGGTATCCAGAACAAAGCATATAGTCACAGAAAAAAGCGTGGATTTTGAATTTTGAAGACAGTGTTTTAGTTCGATAACCCGAGGTGTTTAAGATTGTTTCTTGTGATGGCAGACGGCAGATGTTTGCGAATTTGTGAAGTTAGAAAAAAATTATATTCTCGCCGAAAATCGTTGATTACCAACTCTTACGCTTATTTTTAAAAGAAATTTCAGTAGGACAGCTGGGTTGTAATATTATTTCTCTTTCTTCTGTTGTTAACTCACTGGAGATACGAAAACCACGTCTAGTCACAAAAACAGCAATACACTGCCACGCTTCTCCTTACCCCTCCTCTTCCCTCTCTTTTTCTTCTTCTTTATGTTCTTCTTCTTCTTCTTCTTCTTTTTCTTCTTCTTCTTCTTCTTCTTTTTCTTCTTCTCTTCTTCTTCTTCTTCTTCTTCTTCTTCTTATTCTTCTTCTTCTTCTTCTTCTTCTTATTATTATTATTATTATTAGTATTATTATTATTATTATTATTATTAGTATTATTATTATTATTATTATTATTATTATTATTATTATTATTATTATTATTATTATTATTATTATTATTATTATTATTATTATTATTATTATTATTATTATTATTATTTTCATCATCATTATTATTCTCCTACATCTATTTGTCTTATATTTTGGCAAGAAGATTGGCCTCTTTACCACGAGTTCAATTCTACCAAGGTTGACTTTGCTCACCATTCTCTCGAGGTCGATAAATTAAAGTAAAAATCAAGTACAAAGATCGATGAAGTAGACTTACACATTTCCTTAAATTACTTGGCATTGGGAACGAATTGGAAATTATAGTAGTAGTAGTAGTAGTAGTAGTAGTAGTAGTAGTAGCAGCATGATCTAATTATATTTGGTTTAATGATGCGCATGAAATAATGAAGCAACATTCGGGAAATAATATTTCAAATATTACTGAAAATTCTTCTAGCTACTTTTTTTTTAAAACTCATCTCAGATCACGAATTACAGACAATTACAGATATACAACAATGTAAGCGGAATAACATTCAATATATTTTATACTGAATGGTAACGTGATATAAAACATAGCTTTAATACATGGAATAAGAAAATTTGTAACATGGCATGTATATATATATATATATGCGGCGGTAACGAAAATTCTCTGCCTTTCGGGGAAACAAAATAGAGGAGGATCAGTTAATTATGATTTTATTCAATACATTTTCCTCTCAGATTCAAAATATTTATATTTTTATTCATTTATGTCCTGAAGAGACCCAGAACGAGTCGAAACATTTGTCGTACTAAATATATTTTTTCCATCTATTTTATTAATACTGTTATATATATATATATATATATATATATATATATATAAGAAATTTGAAAACGCTACTATATGAGATAAATTTTAATTTTCTTACAAATTTTACATGTTTCGGTTCTTGAAAAAACGAACCTTATCAAAAATATTCTAAAAAGTTTAGTGTAATAAACAAAGTTCATAATTGTTTCTTAAAGTCTCAACAGAATCCACGTGGTGGTTTTTTGTGGGGAGGAAGCATAATAGCTGTCTTATGTGTTGACTAATGTTGGAGAAATGACCAATGGCCGAAACAGCAGTAGCAGCAGTGACTGTTGGTTGTAGTAGTAGTGGCCGTGGTGGCGGTGGTTGGAGTTGCAGCAGTTCATTGGCTGTAGTAGTAGCAGCAGCAGCACCATTAGTAGTAGTAGTAGTAGTAGTAGTAGTAGTAGTAGTAGTGATCGTATCACCTGTGCATCAGAAAACTTAATTTACGTGTTAACATGCGCAGGGTGCAATAGGCAATATATAGGCCATGCACAAAACAGCCTACGAAAAAGGATGGCAGTACGTAAATCCCAAATTAGGAATCCTGAATACAGGAAAATACCAGTCAGCGGTCACATAGATATATGTGCTTCAAATAAAAATCCCAAATTCACAACTTGCCCACTTTACCAATTCAGTAACAACGTAACGTTCACTCAACGTCATAAGAAAGTACTCTATTTTATTAGAAAATTCGAACCTAGTTTAAACACCCTGGGCCAGGAACATTAAAACAATATGTTGGTCTTCCGAAAAGAAAAATGGAATTCTACCACTACCACCACGATCACTACAACTACTACTACAACAACCACCATGGTGGGGGTGGTGAGGGGGAACGCTTTGAACGTGGCCTTGGCGCCAAGAGAGCAGCTGCCTGAAAGAGTTTGGGAATCATGTCTAGAATCTCACTTCCGCTTTTCCCCGCAAATAATATAAATAGCAAAGAAACAATGTGTTTGTATTTTTTATTTTACACACGCCTACCTTTATTAATATCTAAATTCGTTTCTAATATTGGGGTTTACGATGTCATTCATGAAATAATTATAGATATACGTATTTAACATGAGGAAGCTTTGTAGTTTCAAGATTATTGCCATTGACTTGTATCATTCGAATAGAATAATTTCTGCAAGGAACACGGGCATTGTGTCGGAGACCTCAAACGTAGCATGTTTCGTAAAGGACATATCAATTCTATTGAAATTTATATCTGAATAATATACGTCTGTGTATGTGCTTGCGTGCGTGAATGTGTGTGTACCCATGTGCACCCATGTGTAAGAGAATACCGCACATGCATGAACGTAAGCGGGTGGATTTGCTTATGTTAAATGAAATTATTTGTAAACAAACAAGTATTAATCATGGCTTCTATCTTGCTGGAAGTCTGACTGACATTACTGTTATAAATTGAATATATGGTTCAGAAAATTTACTCTGAATATGTTTCAGGCGTTGTCTTATATGTAGCAGGTCTTTGCTTGTCATATTCACAGATCTAAATGTTATTCAATTGTAGATATATCTTCAAATGTGTATAAAAATCCAAATCTTTTTTTGATTTGAAATTTATGTTTTTGTATTCTTCTACTTTTATTAGGGGTTGATACATAAATGTTGTTTTATTTCTGCATTTATATATCTGATATTTTCTATGATAAACGTCTGGTAACTTTAAGATTGATAATAAAATAGAAACAGGCTTTAATGTTTCAAATGTACGACGAACCACCGGGTAACAGTTTTGACACTCTGATAACAGAATGAGACGGATTTAGTACAAATTCCAATGAAGCCGAGATTAAGGAATACCGTCCAATATCATAAAAATCAAGCAAAATTAGATAAAAATCTATGAATAAATGTTCTGCTTATGAATGAACATATCTTCTTGGAGCCATATTCGATAAGATAGTCTTAAAGAAATCAGTTGAAATGCGAACAAATATAATGATATAAGCGTGTAGAAATCGATGACAGTATGTAATATATTTGAAACGCCATTGAATATAGTTTTGCATCGAGTAAAATGTGTTGCATGAATATCTCTATGTCCAAGTGATAGTTTATATGGTGGCTGTATATTAAATTTATTCTACTTTCCATCAAATACATATAAATAAATATTTGAAGTACGTATCTGATACAGTTGATATTCAATAAAGTATTACACGTAGTGGCTTCAGTTCACAATGGAGATTTTTATATAGAAATCCTTATTCAGAATGGACATTTTGCATAAAAAATAATCCCTTCAAATGACTATAAAAATTATTTGTAAACTTGTTGTAGACTTACCTAAAATAAGCATCACATATAGAAGATATAGTATTTTACTACAATGTAGAAATATTTGTATTCCTTTGCTTCACATAGACAAGAGAACACTATGAAGAAGCAATATACATGAAAATGTTTGTGATTTCGTACATAACATATTTAAAATCTAGTGAGCTATGTACGTAACATTTCGAAAGTAGGGGAGATATATTAGGAAAGTGAAAAATTAAGTTTTCGTGTTGGTAATACAGAAGAAAGTTTATGTTAAATGAGTTTTGGAAACAAATATTTTAATTAATAATAGTAAAGTAGAAGCAATACGTAAATATATAAATGTTTTCATTTACTGTATTATTAGCATTCAGTCATGGATGTTGTGTCAGTCCTCATACTCATGTAATTTGCATAGTTGATGAAGGCAAGGCGAAAAAAAAAATGAATAAGTAGAGATCGTGGTAAACAACTAATAAATATTAATGAACCAATCTAACTGTTATAGTGTAAATACTTCCGTGACTAGTGAAAACCAGCGTTATGAGAGTAAGGGGATGAAATTTTAACTTTTAATTTAATACAACTTTCACCTTGAAAATAGAGAAAACACTTGTTATTGCGTTTGTTGGAGAGTTAGAAATGAAGATGAATAATAGAAATGTTAAACAAAGCAAGTATTATATGAATGTCTAGGGTTTCATGAGAAAGCCTCATGTATTTACTGCACACAATTAAGTGGCGGGCTATTTATCCAGGTTTGCAACAAATGTAAAACGAAATACCTGTACTTAACAAAGGTTCATTTGCAATTTCAAGAAAGGCAGCAGGTTTCTTTAGTTCATAAGGATAAACAATGTTTTATTGGCACATAATTGTAGGATTTCCTTCACTTTCAGTTAGAACTTACCACTTATGCTGATAAAAATATTCGTATCGAATGCATTAACCTTGTTCTTCATTAATCAAACATACTTCCGTAATTATTTTTTCTACAGTAGAATCAAAGCCCGCAATTTTGTGCGGAGTGGGCCAGTCGATTAGCCCGACCCAGTAAGCAACTGGTACTTAAAGGATGAAAGGCAAATCAACATCGGCACAAATTGAACTCAGAACGTAAATACAAACGAAATACCTATTTCTATTTCTTTACTACCAACAAGGGGCTAAACACAGAAATGACAAACACGGACAGACAAACGGATTAAGTCGATTATATCGACGCCAGTGCGTAACCGATACATATTTAATCGACCCCGAAAGGATGAAAGGCAAAGTCGACCTCGGCGGAATTTGAACTTAGAACGTAGCCGCAGACGAAATACCGCTAAAGTATTTTGCCCGGTGTGCTGTTTCTGCAAGCACGCTGCCATAATTATGTCCCACTTTACATATGCTCAATGTACTATGTTTCTAATATCGTTTAGTCACCTATCTAGAGCTTCTAGTGCACCACGGTGTTATTTTGTTCATTGTTATCCCGACGTGCTAATTTTTCTGTTTTTTTTTGTTTACTAGGTGCTGTCCATGTTACAGGATATGTCATAAAATGTCCGTCAGAATTAACCCTTTAATCGTTCTTTACCACACCTCAAAATATATATCGTACCAGTTTTACTATTCATGTGTAAAGCACTAGTTCGTATTATCTTTCTAGTTTTGATGTCTAATTATATTATATGTTCCCCTGTCCAGCCTCCTAAGCTAACCGTTGCTACAAACACTGCGTAATGAGGCAGCATTTGGGGATATGATTTTATTGACTCTCAGTAACAATGGCGTCCATGCCTATCGACTTAAGCTGAAGTGTTCATTTGCTTCTCTAGATTTAATCACAGTGACAATCTATACAATCTATGCAAATACCGAGTCTGTCTTATTTTTTGTTATAGCAAACATCATTAGTGAGTTCTTTGACGTTTCATTATCTTGTCGACAATATTTTCTCGTTTGACTACAAATTATGAACAGTTAACCAGTTCTGTGCACGTTATGACATTCCTGAGCACCACCTGCTTCGTGAGTTTGTGAAAGATTTTTTCTCGTAGAGTCATCAAAAACCCAAATGTGTGTGATGTTAGTTCTCCGCCCCTCTGCAGATTTTATATTGCATTTACAATTCATAACCAAGTACGACGAGCTGGCTTACGGCTGGGATATAAAAACAGCAGATATAGCCTATTAGTGCTTATACAATTATCTATCTATCTATCTATCTATCTATCTATCTATCTAATTCGCGTGAATGGACATCTATCGAGACCCTTCGACATCGCACGTTCGGTCCGTCAGGGATGCCCCCTCTCGTCGCTTCTATACGTATTGACTCTCGAGCCATTATTGCGGAAGCTGGCAACCTTGAGAGGCATCCCGCGAGAACTGGGATGCGGGACGAGCGTGTCTGCATACGCGGACGACGTCACCGTCATAGTGTCTAGCCACGAGCACATCGAGCAGGTCGGCGAGACACTGAAAAACTACGAAGCGGTGACAGGAGCAAAAATCAACCGGGAAAAGTCAGTGGGCTTGCGACTCGGCACCTGGAGAAGCAAGCCCATGCCGTCCACCAGCGCCTCCGTCGTGGGACGCTGGGCCGACGGCCCGGTTGAGTTGCTCGGGGTCTGGTTTGGTCCGGACCTCCAAGTGGAGAAGAACTGGAACGAGATAACGAGTAGGGTGGTCACTCTCGCCCGGCAATGGGCCGAGAGGAAACTGTCCCTAAAAGGTCGGGCGGAGGTGGCGAACACGTACATCGCGTCCGTCATCTACTACCGCCTGACAGTCGTACCTTGTCTCGACCCTACCATCACCAAACTACAACGCATTCTCTTTCGCTTCTTGTGGAAAGGATGCGTCCCGATGGTCAGGCGATCCATTTGCTGTCAACACCCGTTAAAAGGAGGGCTGGGCATGCCGTGGTTGGTGATGCGCAGACACGCGCTGAGACTGCGACATCTCTGGCTCTATGTAGACGACGGTGAACAGGTGTGGTCGCCGTTTGTGAAGCACGCTTTCCCGCAGCTCGTCTACATGACCGAACGGCAGTCGTGGATCAAAAAGAGGCCGAAGAAGGGCGAATGGCACTGCGAGTGTCGCGTTGCTCTCAAGCAATTCTGCCGTCCTGGGTCGACCTTGAGTGACTTCAACACAACCAAAGCATTCTATAGGGGTTTAGTGGAGGGGAGGTACGACGACGAACTCGGGGCGAACCTGGACGTCGACGAGGAGTACCTGACCCGCCTGTTCAGGACGACTTTCGGTCCAGGGCCCATGGACAACTTCCAGAGATCCCTGGCCTGGCAGTGCTACCGAGAAGCGCTACCCGTTCGGGATAAGCTCTACAGACACGGCTCGAGAAACACGGGGCCGACCTGCCCGAGATGCGGTCAGAGCGACGAAACCGTTCTGCACGCACTCGTGCAGTGTCCAACAATTTCCGACCTGTGGGCTTGTGTCGAACAACTGCTGTCACGTGTGGGACGAGTCTGTTTATCAGCGGAGTCTATCGTTAATATTGTCACGCCTCCCTCCTTCAAACGGGAAGGAAGAGCTATTTTCATCATCCTTGTGGCTATGGCGAAAGAATGTATCTGGTGGACGCGTCTGAAAGGATGGAGACAAACACTTTCCTCTCTGGTCAATCTCTCATCAACTTCTTCAAGTACCACTTGAAAAGGAAAGTGAGAGTAGAGAGGCAAGTTTTGTCTAGCGAATGTTTTAAAAAAAGATGGGTGAATGTAGCAAGAATGGCACGTATGAATGACGAAGCCACTTGAGCATGATCCTATGAACCCAGAAATTGAAAACAGAGAGTTGCTTATTTGCAAAAAAAAAAAAAAGAAAATAACATGTGACTCCATTCACCGAGGTTACCGTGGTCTTTTCCGTAGGCTTTTCTTCCACGGGTAAACCTCACCTGTCCTCCCCTTTACACTTCATATTGACATTTCTGTGATAACGATCCCTATTGATCAAATTTTTTTTTTCCTCTCCCCCTTTTTTTTAAACCCCCCTTTTTTTTGTCCTCTTTCTCTCCTTTTACGATCCCTTTTGATCGAAACTCCTCCCTTTTCTCTTTTCTTTTTTTTTTTTTAAACCTTCAAAAGAAAAGCTCTACCTTGTAATTTGTTCTATCTGTGTGCAGCCCTGTGTGGCTAATAAAGAAACATATCAATCTATCTATCTATCTATCTATCTATCTATCTATCTATCTATCTATCTATCTATCTATCTATCTATATATCTATTTATCTATCTATGTATCTATCTATCTATCTATCTATTTATCTATCTATCTATCTATTTACCTATCTATCTATCTATATATCTATCTATCTATCATCTATCTACTTACCTATCTATCTATCTATCTATCTATCTATCTATCTACCTATCTATCTATCTATCTATCTATTATCTATCTATCTATATATCTATATATATATATAATATATATATATATATATATATATAATATATATATATATGATTCGGTGTCTGACTGAAGATTGAAGGCTTCGAATGATTTGCTGTGTTCCGTGTTCGTCCCTTCCTGTATTTCACGTTCATTATATATAAAAACATTCATTCTTATATATATATATAATATATATATATATATACATATATATATATATATCTGATGTATATATTTGTGTGTGTATGTATGTATGTATGTAGGTAGGTAGGTAGGTAAGTATATAAGTATGTATATGCAGGATATAAACTAAGTTGTTTCATCATAGAACTTTGTATTAAGCACGTATGTACAAAGCTGATTAAGTGAAAAGCCTATAAACGATATAGTGGGCATCTTGTTTCGTAGATAAATCAGTCCAGCAAAGCCTTGGCTTCAGTCACGATTCTTTATCTTAAAAGACTGGGAGAAAATTCAAATAACAAAGGAAACAAAAAATATTCCAATAAAACCTCTTCAATTTTGTAAATTCGCCAAACGTACAGCATTTATTGTCCCCGATCAGCATATATCTTTAGAAAGTGAACCTACAAAATTTGTTAAATCGTTGTATTTGAGGAACAGGTTGATAAGACTTCCGTGATTACGTAGTTTGCGCTGGTAATTTGTTCACATCATGTTCTGCTTAATTAGAACAAGCATGAATGGAGGATTTAAAAGCTCGGTTTCTAAAATTGAAGATAATAGCCACTCAACTACCATATGATAATTCACGACTGTTTGGAAGTAACATCCTTTGTAAATGCCACAGTCGGATAAATATCATTTAATAATTTAGATGTTCTGCTACAAGTAGATTTCAAAATGGCTTCTGCAGATTCAAGAGTATTTGATTTTGCGGATTCAACTTTGTAACGTAACTAAGTTTCGTGGAATATTACGTTTATATACTCCCTCTCTCTCTCTCTCTCTCTCTCTCTCTCTCTCTCTCTCTCTCTCTCTCTCTCTCTTTTACTCTTTTACTTGTTTCAGTCATTTGACTGCGGCCATGCTGGAGCACCGCCTTTAGTCGAGCAAATCGACCCCGGGACTTATTCTTTGTAAGCCCAGTACTTATTCTATCGGTCTCTTTTGCCGAACCGCTAGGTAACGGGGACATAAACACACCAGCATCGGTTGTCAAGCAATGCTAGGGGGAAATACACAGTCACACAGACACATACATACATACATATATATATATATATACATATATACGACAGTCTTCTTTCAGTTTCCGTCTACCAAATCCACTCACAAGGCATTGGTCGGCCCGGGGCTACAGCAGAAGACACTTGCCCAAGATGCCACGCAGTGGGACTGAACCCGGAACCATGTGGTTGGTTAGCAAGCTACTTACCACACAACCACGTCGATTCTCTTTAATATTTATAATGAAAATGTGTGTAAACTTCGAAACATGTGTGTGTGGGGGTGGGGGTGTGCGCGTGTGCATTGCTGTGTCTGGATTTATTCTCTTTTAGTGCCTTATAATTTAACACACTCACCGGTCAAGTTTCGTCTCATTTATTATTTTTTTTCCAAAATGTTCGTTGCGTCTTGCAACCTTTTCAATGGTCGTTGACTCTCTCCGTTATCTGAGCTGCATTCTTTTTGTTTGTTTGTGCGCATGTGTGTGGTTGAGTGTGTGTGCGCATACACACATATATATATATATGTATGTATACATTCATGTATGTGTGTGCGTATGCATATATATATATATATATGTTTGGATGTGTGTACGTTTGTATTTATGTATTCTGCATGTGTTTTTGTGTTCGTGTTTGTTTTTTATCTGTGTGTGTGAGTGTGTTTGCATGTTTGAGTGTGTACGTGTGTACCTCTGTCTCTTTGTGTGTGCACGTCTGTGTATGTCTATGTATCGGTTTTGCAAATTCTGACGAAACAATCAATATCCCATAGTAACTGTTGAGGAACTAGCAGAGAAGCTTGGATTTGATCCTTGAACCATTTATTAGAAAAGTCAGCAAGTTGGGTCAATGGGATCCTCACAAGCTTTCCGAATCTAATCGCGTGCGGAGATTGAATGTGTGATCTTCTTTGTTGTCACACCTCCTGAATGAATCTTTTTTGGACCTCATAGATCCTGGTCGCGAGAAATCGGTTCACTATGAAAATGTCAAGCGCCGAAGACAGTGCGTAGTGAAAGGAGAAACATCGGCACCCCACGCCAAAGGAGGTCTTTACCCACGTAAGATGTTGTTATTTGAGATATGAAAGGTTTATTCCACTTTGAACGTTTAAACCCAAACCATGCGATAACAAAGGAGATCTACGACGAGCTGCTTGAACGACTTAATTCAGCGTTGGCCAAAAAGCGACCATCTTTGGTTTCAAGACGAACGGTGTTCTTACCCCAGGATAATGCTCGGCCACATACAGTGAGGATGATATTCCAAAGGCTGGAGCAGTTTCAATGGGAAACGATGTCCCACCCACTATTTAAAGACTCCGCCGGTTACGACGACGAGGGTCCCAGCTGATACGATCAACGGAACAGCTTGCTCGTGAAATTAACGTGCAAATGGCTGAGCATTCCACAGACACGTGTACCCTTAACGTAGTTCTCGGGGATAATCAGCGTGACACAGAGAGTGACAAGGCTGACCCTTTGAAATACAAGTACAACTCATTTTTGCCAGCTGAGTGGACTGGAGCAACGTGAAATAAAGTGTCTTGCTCAAGGACACAACGCGTCGCCGGGAATCGAACTCACAACCTTACGATCATGAGCCGAATGCCCTAACCACTAAGCCACGCGCCCTCACCCCACCCACTATATTCAGTAGACATTGACCTTTCAAATTATCACTCTCTCCGCCGTCTTCAAAATCATTTGGACAGAATTTTCTAGACGAGGTCAGAACACTTTTGGCAGAGTATTTTTCATCACGGACAAGTGAATTTGAGAAAAGGGACCTTGCAAGTCTACCAGACAGATGGAGGAACATTGTAGAAAATGAAGGTGAGTATATGTTAGATTTAAAATGAATTTGTTTATCTTAATTTTGAAAGATAAAAGAAGTATAAAAAACATTAGTTATGGGATGACCCAATTTGCATACTTTTATATAAGTTTATATATATATATATATACATGTTTGTGTTGCCGTGTGTGTGTGTGTGTGTGTGTGTGTGTGTGTGTGTGTGTGTATGTGTGCATCTATGTTGATTGTGAATGTTTTAATAGGTGATGGCTTAGCGTATATTTGTGTGGATATAGGCGTATGTGAAAAAATGTTCACATATATAAATATTTGCATCAGTAGCTCACTTTACTTCACCTTTCTTTAAAACGTTTGGATCATTAGCTGGAAACTACTTATGCTCAACTTTTAGTCGTTTCATGTGTTGCTTGCTATAAAATGTTGACATTCCTCTTAAGATATTGCCATTTGCAATGGTTTTATACTTGCTTTATTAATAGTCACAAAGCGTGCAATTATTCATTATTGATAATGTTACAGGCATTATCAAAAATCCAAGACAATATGAAATATCGTTATTATATAAAAGGTGTGTGGGGGTCTAATAATTAAGTCTTATGTTTCTTAAACAGCATTTCCGAAATGTTTTCTATATGCAGAATATTAAAAACATAGATTCCTCTTTGCTTCGCTTAAAATAAGGGTACACGTTATTATACATACGTTGTGAATATTAATAACTAAGAAAAACATTTGGAAGAAGTAAAGTGTCGATTATAAGTAATAAAAATGATATCTCAAATTGGAATTAAAATTTGTTTGGCTAAATCCTTCAGGGAATTTTATGAAGAATGTTCAAATGCCTACGTAAGCGTTACATAATTGGTCTCCAGTTTAATAGCTTCTTTAGCCAGTTAATTAGAGATGGAAGTAGGATGTGGTATTAAGGGATCAAAAACCTGTATATCGTTTAAGATAACTGCGCAGCTGTACAGTTGAGAGAAAAAATAACATTTGGTTAGCTTCCTAACTCTTAAAATAGAAGAAATATATTTTTCAAAAATTTCTGTAGCTTCGAAGATATTTGAGAACTAATACACATTCAATGATATATGAATATTATTAAATGTAATACTGAATGAAGTAAATAAAGAAGGAATATTATTGGTTCGTGGCCAACGTGCGGAAGAATCCAGGAAGAAATAGAGATGATTTCATGGCTTGATTACACAAATATCATAACTAATGTTATCAACGACGGAGTAAATATTTGTAGCCTGAAAACTCGAAGAGTTATCAACAGCAAATGCTGCAAATGTCAAATTTTCACTTCTCTGACATCGTATCCATCACATGTATTTCTGAATTGAGATAAGCTCTAAATTATCGAATTCACGGATTTTCATCATGTACAAATGAATTTCATTTTAGTTATTAATCTCTCACATTAGAGGTTTTGAATAAACGGAAATATATTTGAAGTATGTAGGTAGGAAGACGCTTTATTTGGAATAATAATGATGGTATCCTTTTATGCAGGATCTGAGAGAAAGATATTATATCACGAATATTTCCAACTGACATGTAACCTGGATATTTAGAACCTGACGTAAAATAAACTCGCTAATCTGACGCTTTTAAATATTACTAATTTGGGTGTTTATCTATGTGTAGCTTCGCGTGACTGTGTGAGGGTGTATTGTTACATATGCATGTATGTATATGTATGTATATGTATGAATATATATAATGCTTAATATTATCAAAGGGAAATTGAATT
The DNA here is from genome assembly GCF_006345805.1 of Octopus sinensis. Lineage (NCBI taxonomy): Eukaryota > Metazoa > Mollusca > Cephalopoda > Octopoda > Octopodidae > Octopus > Octopus sinensis. Next base: position 8,220,474 of record NC_043008.1, read on the forward strand.
CAATTAAAATTAAAGTATTCAATCAAAATCTACATTTCCAGTGGTCTAACGTGCAAAACAAAAATTAGTCAAGAAGACTATACATTAGTCATACGATATAGTGCGTAAGAAGATCAGAAACCAATTGGTCTGGTGTGCTAGATGGTAAATGTTTTTCATTTCCAAATTTATTCCTGTTGAATTTTATCCGTTATTTTTGTGGTTTACAGAACCTAGCTGTTCTTTCTAATGTGTTGAATTTCACGCAAAGTGGATTCCTTATGTGTATAAATATGCACTATATCGTATGAATATATATCTGTATATATATATATATATATATATATATATATATATACGAGTGATTTCACTTGTAGTGATGATGAGCAAGAGTTAGTGATAACATTACTATTTCATGTTATCGTAAGAAGTTTTCTTACCATGTTAGTAGGAGGAAGGATATATATATATATATATATATTATATATATATATAGAAATATGTTATAAAAAGAAAATATAAAATACATGTGGAAATGTGAGGGTAAAATATCAAAAATCAACGAAAATGCACATTGCAACTAAAAAAAGGCTATTTATGGCAAGTAACGACAAATATATACATTTATATGGACTGAGGTAGTAATACGAGTCATAAAAGTCATTATTATGAGATGATTATAAGATGATAATAAAGTAAGAGAACAAAACGGATCATGGTTTACGCAAAGCTATTCATCGTTTTGTATATATGTATATATGTATATATATATATATATATATATATATATATATATATATATATATATATATATATATATACATATACATATACATATATATATGTATGTATGTGTGTGTATATACATACTTGTAATGTTGATACTTGTAAGATTCATATATCTGTAATTGATGCCCACTGGATAAGAATACCGCTGTATTGCAGCGGTAGTATATCATATTTTCGTGAAGTAAGAACTAGAGATTACTGTTTAAAAGAAATAATATTTCCATTTCTCATATTGAAGATATACAGATAGATAAGTTGCTTTATTGGCCACACAGGGCTGCACACAGCTGGGAGAAATTACAAGGTAGAGCTTTTCTTTTGGGGGATGAAAAAAAAAGTGGCGTGGGTTTTCGATCAAAAGGGACCGTAAAATGGAAAAAAGAAAAAAAAGAAACAAAAGAAAAGAAAAAGAAGAAAAAAGAGGAAAGAAAGGGGAAGAGGAAAAAAAGATCAATAGGGATCGTGTATCACAGTGTCATGATGTACGGTGTAAAGGGGGAAACAGATAAGGTTTATCCGTGGGAAGAAAAGCCTACGAAAAAGACCACGGTAACCTCGGTCAATATCGTTATATGTTACCACATTTGTTTGCAAGTGGGTAACCCTCTGTTTTCAATTTCTGGGTTCAAAGTATTATGCTCAAGGTGGCTTCGTCATTCATACGTACCATCCTTGCTACATTCACACATCTTTTTTTAAAACATTCGCTAGACAAAACTTGCCTCTCTACTCTCACTTTCCTTTTCAAGTGGTACTTGAAGAAGTTGATGAGAGATTGACCAGAGAGGAAAGTGTTTGTCTCCAATCCTTTCAGACGCGTCCACCAGATACATTCTTTCGCCATAGCCACAAGGATGACGAAAATATCTGTTCCTCTCCGTTTGAAGGAAGGAGGCGTGACAATATTGACGATAGACTCGGCTGATAAACCGACTTGTCCCACACGTGAACAACTGCTGTCACGTGTGGGACGAGTCGGTTTATCAGCTGAGTCTATCGTCAATATCGTCACGCCTCCTTTCTTCAAACGGAAAGGTAGAGCTATTTTCATTATCCTTGTGACTATGGTGAAAGAATGTATCTGGTGCACGCATCAGAAAGGATTGGAGACAAACACTTTCCTCTCTGGTCAATATCACATCAATTTCTTCAAGTACTACTTGAAAAGGAAAGTGAGAGTAGAGAGGCAAGTTTTGTCTAGATAGATAGATAGATAGATAGATTGATTGATAGATAGATAGATAGAAAGGTAGGTAGGTAGGTAGGTAGGTAGATAGACAGACAGACAAACAGATAGATAGGTAGATGGATAGATAGATAGATAGATAGATAGATAGATAGGTATATAGATAGATAGGTAGGTATATAGATAGATAGATAGATAGATAGATAGATAGATAGGTAGGTAGGTAGGTAGGTAGGTAGATAGATAGACAGACAGACAGACAGAAAGATAGATAGATAGATAGATAGATAGATAGATAGATAGATAGATAGATAGATAGATAGATAGATAGATAGATAGATAGATAGATAGATAGATAGGTAGGTAGGTAGGTAGGTAGATAGATAGACAGACAGACAGACAGAAAGATAGATAGATAGATAGATAGATATATAGATAGATAGATAGATAGATAGATAGATAGATAGATAGATAGATAAGATAGATAGATAGGTAGGTAGGTAGGTAGGTAGGTAGATAGATAGACAGACAGACAGACAGAAAGATAGATAGATAGATAGATAGATGATAGATAGATAGATAGATAGATAGATAGATAGATAGATAGATAGATAGATAGATAGATAGATATGTAGGTAGGTAGGTAGATAGACAGACAGACAGAAAGATAGATAGATAGATGATAGATAGATAGATAGATATATAGATAGATAGATAGATAGATAGATAGATAGATAGATAGATAGATAGATAGATAGATAGATAGATAGATAGATAGATAGATAGATTGATAGATAGATGCAGAATCGAATAATCGAAAAAATGAATGAGACAGAAGCAATTAATATTCCTGTCGGTTTGTCCCGAATGCCGGCAGGAGAAAACTAAAGCGTTTTCACATGAACTGATGTACACTCAATACAACTGTTGCTTTGGGTTACTACACTATTGTTGATATAAATTTGGCCATGCATCGCCTACACAAGACACACAATAATATCCCGTCAACAATACTTACTCTGAGCTGACAATGTTTGTGTTCTTTCCTATGTACGTATAATATGAATGAGTACTGATATTTTTACATGAAACTTGTACGTTGATTTATTTCCTGTATAGCGGACACTTCCTATTTGTTAAAGCTCGAAATGAATTTTATATTGTGTTAAATTTCTTTAGTATCCAAAACAGAAGTTTTATGATTTGCTGAAAGAAATTTTCAGCTAAATATTCGATTGTGAATAGTATTGTGCGTTGATCGGAAGAACGTCATAAATGTGAAACAGCTATGTGAGAGTTGCGGGTCAATGGAGAGGCGTTAAAGTGGTAAAGCCATTTGTTAGAAATAACAGTCAAATGTTTTCCCTAACTCTTAAATCTCTCCTCAACATTGACCACAATAGGGACTCTGCTGACATACAGAATATATAAGATGATCTTAGTGGGATCGGTCATAATGGAAAGTCCGTTGTATATCTAGTTGGTCATTGGCTAAAATATATGAACATATTTCTGTAAAAGAATTCATTATTTCTCAGTGCGTGTATGTGTGTGTGTGTTTGCATATAAGTGTGTCTACAAACAAACACACACACTCGGAAGCACATGCGTACACACGCGCGCACATGTATACGTGTGTTGTGTGTGTTTTTATAAGAAAGAAGTTTGTGTGTGCGTTTGGATAAAGATTAAGAACTCCAACTGCCAAGGAATGTGCATCTCTAAATAACATGCATAATATTGACAAATATACGGTTCTTGTTGAAGTAAATTATAATCTCTGACGCGCTCAAATATTTAGACGTCAGCAGATTATAATCGCAATGATAGTTGTGTGTATATGTGTGTATGTGTGTGTATGTGTGTGTATGTATGCATAGGTGTGCATACCTAAATGCGTATGCGTGTGTGTACGCGTGCATGCCTGTGTGTAACAGTGTGTGTAAGTGTGTTTGTGTGTATGTGTGCATGCATATGTGTGTGTATATGTCTGTGAGTGTACAAGTGCGTGCATGTGTGTAACTGTGTGCAAGTGTGCGTGTAAGCGTGTATAGTTGTGTACGTGTGTATGTGTGCACGCGTGCGTGCATGCGTGCGTGTGCGAACTCGTCCGCTTAAGCGTGCGTATATGCTTGTAAGTGTGTGTGTGTGTATGCGTGTGTGTGTATCATTTAGAATTCGTTCTGAAAGAAACAATATAATATAAACTGCGCTTTGTTAATACGTTTAACATTTGCTTTTCTTGAAATCTATCCCTTGAAGCGTTCCTGAAACCCCTTACTTCGACAACGCCTAATTTGTAACATCTGCTAGTCTCTGATACCTCTTTCAAAAATTGGATTAAACTAGATTTACACAGAGGCATATAGCATTACCAGCCGAAAGAAATTTTCTACTAAATCTTTAGCAGATTGCAATTAGTAAATTGATACAACTACTAAGAATGTTAAACCCTCTTACTATGTGGTATGTAATAATACGCGAAGAAAAGGAGAGAAAGGCTATTAAATCCATGTTTTTACGTATATGACCAGCAGCGATGTATCAATAATATGGATAGTTTAAAATATAATTATCCATTTACCTCAAACAATTATTGTAATCTGAAGGTATTTATTGAAATTTAATTCATATGTGATTCTTTGAATATTAGCTATATTAATTAAAGTATCAACGTAATTAAATTAAATATAATTGATTTCAAAGTTGCTACAAAAGTATCTTAATAAAAATTGATACTTGTATCGATATTAGAGAAAGGAATAAAATGGCAATCGCGGTATGCTTTTAGTTGATTGGCGCAGGAGGAGGATAAACGATCGGCGACTGATGTACGAAAACTGGTTCACCTACTTGCACCACACGTCGCATTTGTTTGTGTATATAAGTGGTTGTATTTTGGATACCATTCAAATACGCACTCGAAAATTTTGTTGTAACGAATGTAGAGAATGATATAAATTTGAGCCGAAATATAGTTCATATATATATATATATATATATGCATATATATATACATATGTATATATATATATATATGTATATATGTATGTCTGTATATATATATATATAACATTATTGGTGAATTGAAGAAATGGAGCTGAACGCAGATTGAACAGAAATCGTTTTATTTCATTCTACACGTGTTTCGAAAGGCACAAATTACCAAAATCCGATTGAATAATGGGACCATATTGTGTCTTTCTCTTCAGGAAGAAAAAAGGAAATCCGTTGGAAAAACAAAAACAGAACAGAGGCGGAGCAAAAACAAATCGAACTAAGCTCCTAAGAGCCCATGGCGAAACTGTTTATCAGTGTATGTTGAGAACCGGTGGCTGAAGAATTCAACGGGTCAGGCATCGGTCAATCATGTGGGTGAGGGTGTATAGATGTTCTTTGTGACCGAGAATAAAGTTCTGACTAATTAAGGAATATTGGATGTTTTATAAGGGGCGAGAAAAAATCTACTTAGAGACGTGTGTGTGTGTATACTGTTCTATATATGTGTGTGTTGGCGTAGGGGTAGAAAACATTTTTTGTGTACGTGTGTGCGTTTGAACGTTCGGCTGTCAGTGGCTACTGCCGTGATAACCGTTGGGTGGCAGAAAGAAAAAAAATATATATATATTATGTTTTATGTGTGTGTGTGTTCATCTAAGCCTGCCTTGTCAAGGAAACCCCCCGCTGTGAAAAAACCAAGCCCCTTTGTCTACAGGAGTAATTCCCTTGCAGTGGTTAATCGTAGATATCTTAAAGGCTATTTCAGAATTTGTTACCAAGGGCTATGGGTGCCGGTATTATTTATAAACGCTATTAAAAGCCAGATAAGTGTAACGCCGCCAATGGGGGCATCGAAAAGCCGACTGTAAGAGCCCGTTTACCATCCGGCCTCTGGCAAACAAAATATGGAAGAGTTCGGAGACACAAAGGTTGCACTGTCTTCTGCCCCTATCAAATGGGAGGGCCACCGACAAAATTGACCATTCCAGCCTATAGCTTAAGTTCGTATCCTTCAGTCGCCATATTAGCTTACTGAGTCCCGTGGTCTGGCGCTTGTTCACGTCCCGAAAAGTTGCGTAATGGTTGGAGACACGCAAAGACAATCTTGAGGATGATGCCCCTACATAAGTGAAGACATCTGAGTCCGTGTAAACCTTGCATTGGTAGACGGCGTTTTTGATCTTGGAGTTCGCCGACGTGAATCTTAATCTGCTAGGATTAGTTTCTGAAATTAGAACTGCGTTCCTGTCACTATATTCGTTCCGAGACCTGCAGCCGCTTACTACTCTATTTTCCACTACGTCACTATTAACTATAGGAATAACCCCTGATTCTCCACTATCTATCAGAGTGCTGTCATTGCTACTGCCCATGGTGCTGCTATTGCGGGAAATGATGCTGGGGATGCTATTGGGGCTCTCTACCCTACTCCCATTGTTACCGTCAACCACACCACCCCTATTTATAACTATACCCCTAGTGGGTACTCCCTGGCTGGAGCTGAGATTATGTGTCACTGTACTGGCTCTCATATCATTATTACTACTATAATTATTCTACTGAGCATTAAACCGGGAGCGGAAGAGGCTGTGCCTCCGGAAAAAGGTGATAGGGTCTTAGTAAGTAGCCTATTATTATGGGAGGCGATTATCTGGGCGAGGTTTTTAGTGTTGGAGAGAAAGCTATCCTAACTTTATGTGAGTTAACCGTGGAGTAATATTGGAATTTCTGGGGAAGTTATTGGCGATGGCTTGTCTAAACATGAGGGGGAGGTTAGTTCTAATCTGCTTACCAAAGGGGATTACAAACCATATATGCTTATTCCTATCAGTGTGATGGGTCGGGACGCCAGCTCTCGCATTCGGGTGGGTGATCTCGGATGAATAACGGGTCTTGGGTTAGTGTAAGACCTCCTGGACCGATAATTATCCTTGTTCGCTAAAATAAATGCGGGAGCGACTACCCCGGCATCCGCCGCGCTCCCGTCCTTACTTAAAATGTTAATGTTATTATATACGCCCCTATCCTGATGACCGAATGATGGCATCGGAAGGGCCGGATCAATATAAATTACCTCTGCCTATAACCGGCCTTGGATAGTGCGGCGTTATAAAATTCCGCTTTCTGCATAAAAATATCGGCACTGGCGGACAAGCCAGACAATCTTAGAGAGATGTTTTTAACCAAATTGTCTGTTACGGTTTTGGCATGATTTGAGAAGACACTGACATACTTCAAATTAGTGGAAGGCTTATGGTAAGGGCAGTATGAGTCGCTATTAAGGTTAAGTGTAACGTCTAGGAAATTAGCCTTGGTGAGTTCATTATCAAAAACTATACTCATGCCCATTCTATTAAAAAACCTAGCTAACCTGCTCTTAGTTTTCTGCACTATTCTGTTCGTGGTGTTTTGCAGGTAAAACAGACAATCGTCAAGATACAGGCCGCCCGCGATCTCCGGAATTGGTCGGACAATTCGTAGAGAATATATATTCCGACCAAATCGGCTATCTGCGCACTATCCGAACTACCCATAGGCACATCAAATTCATTGGGAGTATCTTTACGGATCCACAACTTATTATCAAACTTAATAAACGATTTCCTGGCAACTAAAATGATATCTATCTCTTCTCTGGTGAGGCCAGCCTTGTTGTGAGCATGCCAGAGGGCCTTATTTAGCACACTAGGGTTAATCGAGGGGTAGAAGCTGGCGATATCAAACTGAATGAACCTAGTACGGTTCTTATTGGGGATGGAAGAGAACCACTTCACTACCTGCGAGGAGTTGGCCCAGAGGCTGAGCTTCAGCTTGTTTACTAAACTAGGGATATATTTATCTAAAATGTACTTACTGATTATCCCGATATCAGATCTAGCAGGGCATATGAGTCTTAGCGCTGGGTTGGTGTGGAAGTTAGGTTTATGGTCCTTCACTATAAATCTGGGTTGCTTGGGGCTAAGCGGCTGAGTTCTCATTTGAATTCGGTGTTTAAATATTATTTCCTTAATTTCCAAGTTTACCTTCCTCAGGGTACTCCAATTGGTTTTTCTATAATTTTTCTTGATCTCTTTACCGAGTAAATCTAGGTACTGCTTAATGGGCATCTGTTCTGTTTTTGTTTTTCCAACGGATTTCCTTTTTTCTTCCTGAAGAGAAAGACACAATATGGTCCCATTATTCAATCGGATTTTGGTAATTTGTGCCTTTCGAAACACGTGTAGAATGAAATAAAACGATTTCTGTTCAATCTGCGTTCAGCTCCATTTCTTCAATTCACCAATAATGTTTTAATTTCAATTATCCGCACCAACGCACGGTTGCAACGCCAGATGGTTGTACCTCCAACCGTTCTGTTTACTGCTGTGATTTTTGCTACTAAGGTATCGGTTAAACTTTTGATTAATCTACTACAAGATTATTCATCTTTCTATTTCACATAATATATATATATATATATATATATATATATATATATATATATATATATACAGATATACATATATATATATATACATATGCATATATTATATATATATATATATACAGATATACATATATATATATATATATATATATGAATAAAAATTGGAGTTAACGCAGGTGTAAACAAATATTTTTACTTTCGACACATGTTTCGAAAATTCCACTGATACAACACCTATATTATTCAAAATATTCAACGTAAGCACGAAGTTTCTACCTTTATAAACAAGGAGTTACAAAAAAAAGAAAACTTTTTTATTCAAAGTCCCTGGAAAATTACTCAATTATGTTCAATGTGTTGTAAATTGTGACGTTTTGAATTTCAAGTTTTTTTCGATATGAATTTGTTTTCAGTTCGTTTTTATGTAATTCTGATTGTTTCATTGAATCTATTACAAAAAACTTCATAAATGGTCGAAATGTCATTAGACTGCATTAACTAAATAGATGTAAACTTCGATTTATGGTTGTTTGTTGTAAACTTTTTCGGGGCACTGTGTATGTGTGCGTGTATGTGTGTGTATTTATGTATGTGTTCGTGTGATTGTGTGTGTATGTAAGGGATTATAATACGATGTGTGTGTTCGTGAGCCACATCTCCGTGTTCCTGTAATAAAATGCATATAGATGTTTTTTTAAGCGAGAACACTATAAATATAAGTTGAGATGCCTTATAAATAACAATATTTTCAGAGTAAATATGCATTAAAAGGCAGAGTGGAATATGTGATGCCATTTTAATTCTGCTTTCTACGCATATCATTACAAATTGGAAAATTCATTATATGAATATTAATATTAAAAATAAAATAAAAGTATCTATGTGCATGCGTATGTATTTATGTGCGTGTATGTGTTCTGCGTGTGTGTGTGTGTGTGTGCGTGTGTGTGTGTGTGTGTGTGTGTGTGTGTGTGTGTGTGCGTGTGTATGTGTGTATGTGCGTATACACACACATATATATATATATATATACACATCTATATATATATATATAATAAAATATTAGGGAATAAATTTTATCTCTAATTTAATATATATATATATATATGTTTTTTACTGATGAAGTGTGACCTATGGTAGATTGGCTTAATTTAATTTAATTAAGCTAATTTAATCATTAATAACACAGAAACGATGCATCGTCTAAAAGTTGAATTAGGGTAAATGTTTTTAAATTTTCACCTAATTTCTGAATTACTACTACTTGGCGGTGTGAGTTATGGCTGCTCTTTCTGGTGGACGAATGGCCTGTTAAGGGTCACTCCTAAATTGTTATATTATATATTTAGTCTTTGACTATTTTCTCTTTTCCACTAGGCCGCTGGTAGCGATAAATTCTATTGAATTTTTTGCTATCCTAAATTGACTAATTGATAATTTTCTGAATAATTCTGAGATTGAATCGGCAGTTTATATTTACTGCTGATAAGTTTGGCGCGAATACGTCGGTCTTGAAAATTTTAAGACAGATATTCCGGAGGCATCGATACAGACGCCTCGTGTATATTTGTCTCTCCAGGTTTTTTACTGATGAAGTGTGACCTATGGTAGAATGGCTTAATTTAATTAATTAAGCTAATTTAATCATAATAACACAGAAACGATGCATCGTCTAAAAGTTGAATTAGGGTAAATGTTTTTAAATTTTCACCTAATTTCTGAATTACTACTACTTGGCGGTGTGAGTTATGGCTGCTCTTTCTGGTGGACGAATGGCCTGTTAAGGGTCACTCCTAAATTGTTATATATATATATATATATATATATATATATATGTATGTTTTAGTGTATGCATGTACGTATGTATAGATTTCACTAAATGTGAATACGAGTGTTACAACACCTACATTGCTAGAAATAAGAGCTAAAAAGCACTAATACTGTAGTTAAAGCACATAAATGTATAGGTATATACTGGCACCGGTCAGTGTTTTCGGGCGATTACGGTCCCTCTCAGTATAAATTTGTACAATTATGTGCTTTAACTACGGCATCAGAGCAATTTAGCTCTTGTTTCGCGCAATGTACGTGTTCTAACATCTTTAGTCACATTTAGTGACGATTATAGTTCTTTTTGTAACACACTGTGCACGGCAGTCTATATTATTTCCACACACACACACGTACGTACATACACCTAATTAAATAGCTGTGTCTCTTACGGATTACAGTGAACTTCTCTTTTGTTGCCAAATTTTGCACTTTTGAAACAGTTATGGATTCCTTAATCAGCACCGATACCAAGTGTGCTGATGTTGCCAACCACCTGGTCATCGACGCCAGTTTTCTATTACAATTCTATGCCATAGTGTATGAAAGGGAATTGAAGGAGAAATAGCAGAACGACTATTGCATCAAGAATTGGAGATAAGTTTTAATTCAGGAAGGGAAATGATATTCTGTCGAGTTTAGTGAGAGTAATTATGCCAATATTATAAACACGCACTGGTTTAATTATATTCCTTTATTACTAGTCAATTTGAAAGAAACAGCTTTTCCACCAAGATATACACAGAATCTCAAATGTGTAATACAGGAGGTTAAACTTAGATTCACAGATAATCCTTGCAGTTAAAAGGCAAACATTCCTCAAAGAGAGGTTAATTCCAACAGCAACCAATCCCAATTTTTGGAAAATACTATACAGTTAGGAATAGATCTTGTTTTTTAAAAAAATTCCTAATTGCACATTATTTTTCAAAAGTTTGGATTAGGTTAAGTCTTCAGAATTATCTCGTTGTCAAATTGAAATTCTCGCCCACTCCCTGGGGTAATCTGTGTCACTGTGTGCGTGTGAGTCCGTATTTACGTATGTATGTTTTCTGCGTATTACTGTATTTGGTTGTGTGCATGTGCACACACACACACACTCAAACTTCCACGAGCACATACACACCCTCGTTCAGATATACAATCTCGTTCACATACACAAACACGGGAATTTGCGGAATACACACATACATACTTACATACATACGTTCATACATACATTCATACATGCATAAATACGCAAGACACTAGCACGCGCGCACGCACTCATACACACACACAAGCACGCTGGCAGCAAGGTCACATACAGACAAAAGCGACCTCTCTAATCGACTAAATAGAAAGTCACTGAGAAAGAGCTTTGATAAATCAAAATAAAAGAAACGATTTACTGTTTAATCAAGTTAAACAAAGAATCGAACAGTTAGTTGCATATTTAACCAATTGACTTATAATAACGGAATGAAATAGAACCAATGCGCGTGTTAATAATATTGGCGAGCGTAGTGACTCACCCTAGACACAACAAAATCTGTTTCAGCTTACAAATTCACACGAAGAATTTTCCAAACTACATAAAAAAAAATTTTTAATGGTATTACAAATCAAGATTGGATTTTATTTCAACATTTAAAGAAAGTCGAAATAGGTATGAAAAGGTATTAGAATCTTGTATTGGAACCAGAAAAGAAAAGTTAACCAAAACAGGAGAGTGAGAATGTAACAGATATAAATGACATCCTAGCCTGTCCAGCCCTTATTGCTGCAAAAAATATCTTGGAGTAAAACGTCGAGCAGGCAGAATTCAAAACCCATGTGCGAAAGGAAACTTGAGAATTAAGTTCATCAGTACATGAAAGAAGTTAGAAGTGTTAATGTTGAGACTGCAAAGAAGACATTTCTAGAAAGACGTGAGGTGGCTCTCCAAAGAAATTATAAAATCGGAAATAAAGATGTGGTAATACAATAAGTTAAAGCATATTTTACTTCTTTGAGACATTAGACTGCGACCATGCAGGGGCACCGCCTTCAAGTATTCTAGTCCAACGAATTGACCTCAGTACCTATTAATATTATCTTATTTATTTCCTTTGCAAAGCCTGGTACTTCTTCTATCGATCACTTTTGACTCACCGCTAGGTTATGGAAATGCAAACACACCAATAGAAGGTGTGAAGAGGTGGTGAAGCACAAACCCAGCCACAAATACACACAGTTTTAGGTTCCTTTTTATTAAATCCACTCACGAATCTTTGGTGGACTCCGGTCAACTGTAGAAGATATTTGCTCAAGGTGCTACGCAATGGAACTCGAGCCGGAACCGTGTGGTTGGGAAGCAAACTGCTTACCACAAAACCACGCCTGCGCCTATAAAAAAATAGGGCAACGTTAAACTCGATGAAATCTGCACTGGAATCATAATGAGCCAGAATAGATATTGTCAAGCATTTGGTTCATTGGTTTAACAATTCTGCGTAGACCATTAAATTACTAAATACCAAATAGAATAAATCAATATTGGCCAAACAGGGTTTTGAAAATCAATGTGAATGTACTTCTAAATGCTGAAATTGACACACATTTTGGTAACATTTCTGAAGCTAAAAGTTTCGATAGAACAGTGAAATAGATTGTTTGGGGAAGTTTTTTTGCTATATGATATAGGACAAAATAAGTAAAAGATATATGTAAAAAAACAAAAAGCTTTAATTTTGTATTGCCGTTGTTTCGGTGCATATCAAAGACAGGAAAAATTGAGAAATATCTTAGCAATCCCAGAATGTTGTTGCGTTCTTTCTTCACAAGAAGCTTCACAATGTTTCTTGCAACTTCAAGGCTCTCTGTACAAAATATTGGGATATAAAAAAAAAGAAATTCATCATTACTTTTACTCCATTGAAGAATGAAATGTTGCTCTTCCCGGTATCGTATTATCGTCCGCCGTATCTAATATAACATAAAAATAATATAAAGAAAAGAATATAAAGATAAAGAAAAAATATAACATAAAAAAATACTTATTGCATTATCTTCAAATATTGAATAACAATATCCACCTGCATTAAAATAGATTCAGCCAGAGTTTAATGAATAGACAATATTGTCCAAATCACATTGTCTGGTTTAGTCTACGTACTCAGACCGAGAGAGACTTATTGCATACTCACTTTTACTCAAATGTAATTTCTCATTCTCTCTCTTATCCAAGTCAGCACGAATTTTTGACTATGAAGTAAAACTGTACGTGTTTCGTTTGATGCTGATTTCTCTTTGGATTTCTGTCGGGTGGAGAGTGAAACTGTGACCAGCATTTATTCTTCCATAGTTGTCCCCACCCCTACAGTTTTCTTTTCAATGGTCAAACAATTTCCTATTTTCTGAAATACGCACATTTATTTTCCCTTTGAAAATTTAAACGGCAAAGTTTCGCAAATAATTCCCGTCTCCAGGTTACATTAATCTTACTCACACACCGACATGTGATCAAATAGTAGAACTAAAAACACAGCCCCTACCTCTTCCCATGAAGTCTCACATTAAGAGTCCTTAATGAAATCATATTAATAATTTGATGCTTGGTACTCTGCAAATGAAGTCATTGAGGGGAAAACAAATCTTGATGGTCCTAGCTGCAACACCTTTCATCACTTGCCAGTTGTTGCAGGGGTTAACTTAAGCGTGAGAAACACCACCCGTAGCTCGGCAGATGAAGAAATATTTACATCAATGTGTCAGTTACAACATACACACACGCACAGGTACACATGTATATACACATACACAGACACACACATATATATATAACCACATGTAAAAGAACGGAGACTATCACATCTTGTATTGGTGATCACAGCATACAAGACCGACGAATTTTCTATTGTATCAACAAATTTAGACATAGAAGAACGGTGCAAAATACAATATTTTCATAAAAAGGGATTGCAATATCTATGTTGTACTGTTTTGTTATATGGGCTTATTTCTATTTTCGATATTTGATTCCGTTTTCTCTAATTCACAAAGTAGTGAAAAGTCTTTCTTTGAATTTTATTTATTAAGATCTGATTTCGTTTTGGGTTTCAGATTTCGCTGAGATTTACTTTTCTTTATAAGGATCAAGACCAGTTTCCCTGGATCTCACTAGAGCTGTCGAGTAGATAAGGTAAATTTGTTTGTTGGTATCGAGTGTATCTTTCGATGTCGTCGTTATTTGTAAGGATCTGCTATATCTATTTATCCTTTCATAAAGCTCTTTATTATTATTATATTTTTGTAGCCTTTCGGTGACTTTTACGCTGTTCCATATTTATCGACTGTCTGATGTTTAGTTCTTCTTTTACTTTTCATATTTCTTCAATCGGTTCCTCTCCGTCCTTGGTTATACCTTGTCTGTTATGGTGTCTGTCATTTTGTGTGTTGCTGTTATATGCTTCAGTATTTACCTGTCTATGGGTATTGTTGTATTTCCGGTTTGCGCAGCTGTGTAGAAATTTTACTTTGGTTCAGCCATTTATTTCCTGTGTCCAGTGTTATCTCTGTCGTGTTCCTTTCTTTCTTTTGTGGTGTCTTATTCATTTTCGGGGATATAATGCCTGATATACTGTTTTTGCCTGATTCAGCACATTATGAATTATTATTATTATTATTATTATTATTATTATTATTATTATTATTATTATTATTATTATTATTATCATCATTATTATTATTATCAGCATTATTATTATCATTATTATTATTATTATTATTATCATCATTATTATTATTATTATTATTATTATTATATTATTATTATTATTATTATTATTATTATTATCGTTATTAATGGTGGTGCAGTGTTTGTTGTAGTAGTAACAACTTGTAGCAGAAACACAAGTTTTGTGTTAGTTCATATTTAATTTAATATTTGCACGTGGAAGAGCAAAAGGAAACACAAATATTAATGATGTTAGTTCTGTGTTGCCAGCATCGACGCCAGCTGAGAAAGCAAGTAGGCTTTAGTAGCAACAGCTGTCATTGTAACATTCCTTCTCTTACATTATACAATCTTCGAAACATTACAAGCGTTTTTCATTGTGATGCAATATTTGATTTTTCATATTTTTTGCCTTTCACAATAAACGTAAGAAGCGGGGATTCTTCTGTTGGCATGGAAAAAAGAAATCAGTACTTTTACTTACAAAATATTATTAAAAAAAGCAAAGAAGTGCTTCGATAGGTATTCACTCAACCCGCTAGATATGGAAGGCAGGTAATCTAGCTACAATAGTAGTTCTAAAAAGAAAATAGGATAAAGAGAAAAAAACAGCGCCCGGATTTAATAATGTAATACTGCTGATGCAGGAAATAAATGGATGATCACCTGTTGAATTATTATGAACATCATTCGGCCTCGTCTATCAGAGTCGACCTGTAGTTAAAGAACAGTCAGAACTATGAGAACAGCAGCAATGGTAGCATAAAAGCAACTGTATCATCAACAGCGAATGCAACAGCAACAGCAGTGGAGGCGCAATGGCCCAGTGGTTAGGGTAGCGGACTCGCAGTCGGAGGATCGCAGTTTCCATTCCCAGACCGAGCGTTGTGTGTGTTTATTGAGTGTAAACACCTAAAGCTCCACGTCGCTCCGGCAGGGGGAGGTGGCGAACCCTGTTGTACTCTTTCGCTCCAACTTTCTCTCACGCTTTCTTCCTGTTTCTTGTCCCCGACTTCCTACGCAACCGCTGAACCTGGATGCGCATTCATCCATTCGTCGATGCTCTCGGTGTCGGGGGTTGACCTGCTTTCTCTTCTGCGGGTCTTAAAAATAGCAAAGGACCACGCTTCGGACTTCTTCCACTACAGGACGAAGACCGCTTCGCTCAACAAACAAAGAAACAAACAGCAAATGCATCAGCAACAGAATCAGGATTGTGTCATTTCCGTTGAGGCGTAAAGCAAAATAATAATCTATTGAATGAGTTGGTAAGATTGAATATCTCAATATTCTGTACATCTGTTCGTTTTCCCCGCGGAACGTAACCTTTTCGTTAGAGAGTAAATTGATTGAATGCAACTGAGTAAATTAATATCATTAATTTTATTGAACGAAAGCACGCAATGCCAATTCGGCTC
>NC_043008.1:8239298-8254298 GCF_006345805.1 Octopus sinensis
AAAATAACATGGACAACGTGTCAGAATGAGAGACAGTGACAGAAATACAGAGGGAGAGAGAGATAGAGTAAGTAAGTGAGAGAGTGGCACGCAAATATTAGATTATATTGCAGTAGGTATAAGTAAATATGAAATTGTAATATATATATAATTATCAATTGAATAATTGCCATTTTGATGATATACATTATATATTTATGAGGATGGATGGATATTTAAACGAAGGTGTCGTTGGAAATAAATAATGCAGAAGAAAGTAAAATAAAAATAAATTGAAAACTGGAAATTGAAAATACAATGAAACAGAAAAAATTAAAATGAAGAAGTACATGCCTTTCTATGATTTATCATTTAATGGAGAGAAACAAATTTGTATGTTCATAGTGTAATAAAGCTAATAACGAAGCAAATGTACCCTAGCCTGGTATCTTAAATTCTACATATAACATATCATAAATCATGTTGGCGGAATTCTAGCTTAAACACCCCGTAAACTAACTCATATATATTTTTTTATTGTTTAAACTTTTCAGAAAACATTTGCGAATGTGTGTTCTACACAAAATATTTCATACACTTATGAAAAAAAGAATTTTAAAAACTTAACCCTCTCCTCCAGCAGCAGAAACCCGTGAATTCTAAAATTTGCAGTCGTTTTTAACTTTAAAAAATATTAGAGTGTAAAATACGTGCCGGCTGTATTTTTTAACTAAATTCCAGCGGTAGACCTTCCTTGTGTGTACCATCATTACATTAAATATGCTTATGGGGAGAAAAATATTGAAACGCATTAATATTTATCATTTGAAAGATACACCCACATATAACGTATATAACTTTATACATGAAGGATTTCGGTGGAGCGTTCTCTATCTAGTTCTGGAAATTTTGTTTTGTAAACCACAGACTATACTGATGACCTTGCAGATATTTGTGTGTTCATATACCTAAATATTAACAAGTGAAACCAATGGTACGTAGGTAATCGTTTTTTATTTCGTATATTTTCATTTGTCTTGCTTATTTTTACACATTGTTTTTTTGCTGAGATTTTTCTTGAGAACACACTCTTCGGGGTAATGGGGATTTGACGTCTATGTTTAGCATAAAGGGTGTCCATATTAATGGTCATTCCTCAGAATTTTTTATGTAAACATTTTCTATCTTTGGATATTTTAAATATGCTAAACCACTGGTTTTAATTGATTAATATCAATTATCCTTATTATTTAATATTATATATAAAAACACACACACACATACATACATATATATATATATATATATATATATATATATATATATATATATATGTGTGTGTGTATATATATATATGTATGTATGTGTGTGTGTGTATTACGCATTATGTATTATGAATTTATAGAAAACTTGTGATTGTGGTTTTCTTAGCGTAGGTTACTATAGGAATGAACTTATCCTTAAACGTCAAAGAATTTTTCGCTGTTATTGCATTGCCTTCGATAAATAGATTAAGTAAAGAAAAAAAAGATAACATAAAGTTTATACTCTTTTGTTAATTGCTTCATACCTGGTCTTTGACGTAAGATAATGGACGATTCATGTAGATATCGTCTCTGCCGTGTATTTGACGAATATTAAATAAGCCGTTTGGTTTCTTTTACGAATCGATAATGTTACAATTATAATGTAATGAAATTGTTAACCACTTTCAATGCCAATAGTGGCTATTTGCAATCAAGGCAGCAGGATGTGTATCTCCCCTAAAAATAACATTCAGGATTTTGGCGTATAAAGTCTTCATGCATTTCGGTATATTTTATAACATATATTTTATAACATATTTGATAATAGAAAAGAAGAATTTACCACAATGTCTAATAGTATCTAAATTGAACTTAGATCTAACGATGTTTTCTCAGACGTGGATTTCAATCTGAAGTATTAAAAGATGAAAAATAACGTCCCCACATTGTGAAGTGTGCACTTTCACGGAAAACGACGCTTGTAGTAAACAGTTATATTCGATGACATCTTTTGAGATATAACTCTGATTCTTTCAGGGGTCAAAGAAATAAGTACTAGTTGGGAACTGAGGGCTATGCAATCGATGAAAACCCCCCTCCAAATTCCAGTTCTTGTACGTGCAGTAGAATGGATATATCTTCGTATGCATGTGTAAGGAAATACTTATAAAATATTTGTTTTCAAGACAAAAAGACTCATCAATAATTTAACCGTTTTAATCCTCTCTCAAATCATTAATGAAAGTGAGAGCGTTCTATAGCTTTGACAAAACCAAGAGTAATGATGTTCACCACAACAATTACAGAAAACAAGAGCAGAAACCAAAATGAATAAAGAATCGTATGTCATACATTTCTTGCTTTTCGACTTCTTTATCTCTTGACCACTACAGCACAGCAAACAAATTTGACAAAATTTACATTTCAGCAACAATAATGAAACTCAAGCGACGAAAGAAACTGCTTGCAAAAACAGACAGAAATCCCTTTATAGCAAACATTTCTGCACTGATTTATTTAATGTACTACGAAAATACTCCTTAGAGACTCTCCTTTTTCTACGGAGAAGCTTGATTGAAGATTGATGGACAATCCTCAGACAGTTTCTGCAAGAATACTTTGCAATATAACCCACAACTTATCACAAAAATTCATCTTATTCTTGGTTAATTCTCCCTCATGCATCACCCAAATGGTATGATATGCGTATAATTTATTCACGTCCCTTCATTATATTTGGTATTGTTACAGAACAAATAAGCTTAGGCCCACATTATTTTGCTAGTGTAACACCAGATATATACACATTTCAATATAAGTGGGAATGTACCCACCCACATACACATATACACATCCCTGTGTGTAAATATGCATGTATGCACTTCATTCCTTAACGTAGTTCTAGTCGAGGACTCGCGACGTATATACTTCTAAAATCCATCATTGATATAAAACTGATTCAAAATAGATATCTTAGGAATGTTTGTGCTCAGTGTGAAACACCGCTTGTATATCGAGTGACTTGTTTACTGACTTCCAATAAATATCAAGTCTAAGTACTTCAACGAAATGCTATTTTATATCTTTCACACGCTTACATATGCGCATGGATATGTGTGTTCGCGTGTTTATGCTTACCTAGGCGGGAAGAGTGTATATGTGCCTATACATGTATGCGCTCAAAATTATTTATGTATTGATATTTGTATATGAATATCTGCGTGCTGATGTATATGTACAAACACACACACACACACATATATATTTACAGACTAACTTTAAGTTGATAGCAACTGTAACATAACTTTTCAGGTTGATTGTAAAATCTAGAAATATGTTAATTATCTGTTCACGTTCACATCGTCTGAATAAACAATAACGTAGTCTTTTAAAATTTATAGTTAATTTCAAGATATTTCCCTGATGATTTTCTCCATGTTCGACACTGTCTGTTTTTATATGAGATATAAATTTCAGTCAGGTTTGGCGAATAGTCTCTGATTAGAAATTTGTCTGGCTCTAATAAGTAAGGACAGAAAACGATTCAAATGCTGTACTAAAAGCTATAAAGAAAATACATAAATGTGTACTTGCACCTGATTATAAGAATAATAATAGCAACAGCGGTGCATCAATGTTATATCGTACGAATAAATGAATGAATTTATCAATGAACGCGTGAGGATACAGTTCAGATAACAATATATCTCTTAACACACCCCGAAATATTCCCCTTTTTACTTGTAATGAAAAAATATCTTATTTGTTTTGGAAAAGTACGTGACTTGGCATCAGCACCTTGTTAAAATTAAAATTATGTATTCAGTTTGTGCTTGTATAAATAAAGTAACCAACAACAAACAATATTCGGCTGATAATTGTGTTTGGCTTCTGTGAGTTGTAAAATACATACAAGATTTATTTTAAGCAACCAGTTCGTTGGACCACTACACATTGCAAATTGAAAAGACGTGTACATTTCCAGTGTTTTCTATACTTTGTTAAAATAGTGAAAATATGAGTATTTGGAAAGCATGTACAATGAAGGAGACCCGTACCACTCCATTAATCTGAAAGTACGGATGAAAATGTTGATGGGTCGTAGACACAACTACCAAATCTTTTAAGTATAAATAATTGTAAGCAGCTAACACGATGTGACAACAGTGGAAATTGCAATTATCAAAGTCGGTATATTTTTGATGTAGGTTCTGTTAGTTTACACTGATTGTCTCAACATCTGCTGCAGTAAACGGAAAGGTAAAGTTTTGTGACCAGTGTGTAAGCATGAATGTCGGCATTTACGCATGCGTGTAGGTATGTTGAAATACAATGGCAGTTTTTTTTTTAAATCGTTACAATGCAGTATAAGGCGGTGAGCTGGCTGAAAAGTTAGGACACCGGGCGAAATACTTAGCGGTATTTCGTCTGTAGATACGTTCAAATTCCGCCGAGGTCGACTTTGCCTTTCATCCTTTCGGGGTCGATTAAATAAGTACCAGTTACGCACTGGGGTCGATGTAATCGACTTAATCCGTCTGTCTGTCCTTGTTTGTCCTCTCTGTGTTTAGCCCCTTGTGGGTTGTAAAGAAATAGATACAATGCAGGATAACAAGAGTTATAAGATATGCTATCAGCATCACACTCTCATGGATAAAGGTATTTACACATTTTAGATATCAATATTTCAAAAAAAGGCAGCTAGGTGGCAGGTCATTAGCTCGCCGGTTTACATGCTTTTCAGGAAACCGTCGGTTTTTGCGTTCTAAGTTCAAATTCCCACATGGTCAAGTTTCCATTTCATCCTTTCGGGTTCGATAAAGTAAATACCAGTTGAACATTAGGGTCGATGTAACAACACATTCCCTCCAAAAACGTGCTGGCGTGGTGCTAAAATCTGAAACCAATATTTTAACAAAAGCAGGCAGCGAGCTGGCAGAATCGTTAGCAGCCGAGTCAAAGCTCTTAGCGGAATTTCGTCCGTCTTTACGTTCTGAGTTCAAATTCAAACGTGGTCGACTTTGCCTTTCATTCTTTCGGGTCGATAAAATAAGTACCAATTAAACTCCGTAGTCGATGTAATTGACCTAGACCCTCCACTGAACTTGCTGACCTTATGTCAAACCTTGACATCAATACCGCAACAAATGCAGGAGAGAAGGTTTAAGGATGAGAGAAGGTGAAATAATCAGTTAGGGAGAGAAATAAAACAATGGCAACATAAACAGGACGCGAGAGTATAAATGAGACGATGATATCTTCTACTTACTGTGTTAAGAAGGGAGACATAAATGGCTGTGAAATATATTTACGTTGGTTATAAATTTCATCCAATATATGAGCGTTAAACATTCATTGTATCCTCACAATTATATGCATTTCATCCAGCCTATGATTACATAATTTTATGGACCTATAGAGTCTATTGTTAGTCTCTTTGTGGAATTTATTGTTAGTCTTACTGAAAGAGATCAGACAGTTGAATTTCGTCAATACCAAGACATTTCCCAATGACCACATAGCGACGGTGGAATAACCACCTATTTCACTGACCATCTGATCGTGGGCTCTGACTGCTTGACAGTTCTTGAGGTACGGGACAATCTACTTTATTCGATGTTTGAACCAGGACTGGTTTTTTTTCTGCTGAATCTTCTCCGGGGCTTGCATGTCTGATGTGCATTTATCTCGAACATATGTATGAACATTATCTTCCAAGTGATGTCAACATTTCCATAACCATTGTCTCGGCGCCCTCTATTAATCACGTTTCCAATATGTTACTGGGGTCTTTAGAGGACATTAGTTTCGAGTGATAGTGACACAGTATATAGTGTCTCCTTTTATTTGCGATAATCTTTCCTGAAATATCCCAAAAGTTTGTTGTACTACTCAACGTGAGAGAAATTTTATTCCGCT
Organism: Octopus sinensis; assembly: GCF_006345805.1. Lineage (NCBI taxonomy): Eukaryota > Metazoa > Mollusca > Cephalopoda > Octopoda > Octopodidae > Octopus > Octopus sinensis. The sequence goes on from NC_043008.1 coordinate 8,245,223, forward strand.
CCTGTCATTTCGCAAGCATTAATATATAATTTTCTTCCCTTGCCTCTCCTGGAGTATTTCCTGTTGTATGAAGATAATGTTAGCTTTATCAGTCTTCTATAATTTTTCTGGTAAAATCGATACACCCAAAATATCTACCCGTTCATTTCGTAATGGAAAAAAAAATTTTCTCTTCACAAAGCTATTGTCATAAAAGAGGACAGTAATAGGAATACTGAAAATGTTGCTTCAATTATTATTCTTATTACTTAATTATTTAAGTATTTGAGAGCGTTTTTCACTCAATTGTTTTGCGCACCTTTTGTTTTCACCTGTCGCCTTCATATTCTTGGGATTTAGTTGTGGGTTTTGTTATTGTTTTGTTTTAGTAGCCAATATATTATTTTTCCGTGTTATATAAGTATATGTTAGCTAACTTTAAAGTGAAATTGTAATAGTTTTACATTAATTTTTAACTCATTTTGAATTAAAAATCCTTCTTTGCTTTCACAACTGCGAAAACTCAGAACTACAGCTCTGTTACTAAGAGAAGCTGAGGAAAATGGTTCTAAAAATAAATGTGTATATCTCTTAGATTGGTTGGATTTCTGTGCCTCACAAAGACAGTCTTCCACGAAGAGGTTTCTGACCACAAATGCTCCCGCGGACCAGCAGAACACATTCAATCCATAGAAACTTAATGTTGAAGAGCTTCCATCTGCTCATCAAGGCAAGTCTTTTAGGCCGAAAATGATATAGTCGATGTAGTTATTTACAGTTTCTCAAACCATTTCTCAGGAAGACAACCTTCCTTGCACCTCACTTCTATGCAGTCCTTACCCATCTGCAGATCTGTTAAAAACAATTTCCGAGCAATTTAACTGGTCAACTCAAGCATGGATGCTTTGGTTAGCATGGAATTGCTTCTCCGAGGACCAAGCTGTAGGCGCACATTTCTGTTGCTGAATTTTTGCGTCTGTCATCGTTTCATATTCCTTGAGATCACTTCTTCGATGTGATTGCTGTACGTCACTTATATTACAATCTATTCTTTCGCAAAATCTCTGGTTCCATAACCATCAATGTCATTCTCTATGCTATACCCTCAATATTTATCAAGGCAGAGTTTGCCCTCGAAACCAGCTGACTCTGCAGCAGTGGCTTTGATATCAACATGTCCAGAAGCGGAGAGAAGTGACATAGTTGACCGTGAATAGTTGACCATGACCATGAATGGTTCTCATAGGTGGTCATTTACTCAGATCACCAAGCGATTGTCCCTGTACATTGCAGTGCTCCAGCTTCCGAATTTGTGCTCTCACCAGCCACCTATAAGACTTATCAAAAGATTTCAACTGATCCGAACGGATCAGCGGCCCTATTTATGTCAGGTTAACAGTATTCTCTCAGGGTGAAAAGGCGGCGAGCTGGCAGAAACGTTAGCACGCCGGGCGAAATGCTTAGCGGTATTTCATCTGCGTTACGTTGTGAGTTCAAATTCCGCGGAGGTCGACTTTGCATTTCATCCTTTCGGAGTCGATAAATTAAGTACCAGTTACGCACTGGGGTCGATGTAATCGACTTAATACCTATGTCTGTCCTTGTTTTGTCCCCTCTGTGTTTAGCCCCTTGTGGGTAATAAAGAAATAAGTATTCTCTCAGGGATGTATCTCATGGCGTAGAAGTAGTCATGGATGGATCTCTTTGGTATGGTGCATGTATGTGCCCCTCCTACCAGAATATCGAAGACAAATGCCAAACGTTCAGCTCTCCCTTCGACCAAAATCATTAACTCTGCAGAGTTACAGAGCTAGTGGCGTTAACATATGTCCATGTTAGGATCCTTTCCAAATAGCACTTCTACATCACTTTTCTATGATTGGGGCAATTCTCTTGTTCTGCTGTCTGTTGCTGTGGACATCAACCAAGCGGGCGGACGGCGAACAAGTTGTACGTAAAACATCTAGATAATACCTCAGATAATATCTCTAGAAAATATCTCAGAAGAACCTGGAATAAATTTCAGAGAAATCTCAAAGATTGTGCTGACATGTACTGCCGACATCCTTAGAAAAACTCTATCAATTCAACATCTGCGTTGTATTACATGAAAACATTTCGCTACTGCTCCTGCATCTTTTCCTCCCCAGATTTCAGTCGTACAGTAATATATCTTATCCTTCATTTACCCCAGGGCGTTGGGTGTGTCTCGGCAAGTGATTGTAACAAACATGCAGATTAAAAGTAAGTAGTAGTAGTAGTAGTAGTAGTGGCGGCGGTGGTGGCGGTGGTGGTGCTGGTGCTGGTGCTGGTAGTAGTAGTAGTAGTAGTAGTAGTAGTAGTGGTGGCGGTGGTGGCGGTGGTGGCGGTGGTGGTGGTGGTGGCGGTGGTGGTGCTGGTGCTGGTGCTGGTGCTGATGCAGGTAGTAGTAGTGGTGGTGGTGGTGGTGGTGGTAGTAGTAGTAGTAGTAGTAGTAGTAGTATGACAATGTATATTGTGCCAATAATTGGAAAACATTGGCATAAGAAGTTTGTCAAGAACGATCTACCTTAGTTCATGGCAATCAGCAGCTGGTACCTTAATGACACTGCAAAGAAGAAGCATGATATGTTAGATGCAATGACACTAACAATTGTTACATGTTAATGCAGGCTGCGAACCAGAGAATGCCCGAGGGCAAACTCTGCCTTGATAAATATTGAGGGTATAGCATAGAGTATGACATTGATGGTTATGGAACCAGAGATTTTGCGAAAGAATAGATTGTAATATCGCGACCTGAGTCCAGAGAAACATAAATAAAGTTATCCTTGCTAATCATTTGTTTGTTTGGGAACAGGAAATTTAAATTCCTTGCAATGCAATTCGAACCCAATACCTAAAATGATATAATGAGTTTTTATCCGACAACATGGTAACAGTAAGTTCAATCAGAATAAATGGGAACAGAAAAGGTAGACATAGAATGTAAGAAGGAATGAACAAAAGACAAGTAAGAAATGGCGAGAGATGATGAATGCTGGAGTCGAAGAAAAACGTCAGAAGAGTAACCGGAGAAAATATAGGAAACAAAAAGAAGTTGGAAGAAAATTAGGAACAGCTGTTAATAATGCTGCTGAGGAAGTTGCTATTGCCGCTGGTGCTTGTTTGTTTGTTGAGCGAAGCGGTCTTCGTCCCGTCTGTAGTGGGAGAAGTCCGAAACGTGGTCCTTTTGCTATTCGTAAGACCCGCAGAAGAGAAAGCAGGTCAACCTCCGACACCGAGAGCATCGACGGATGGATGAATACGCATCCAGGCTCAGTGGTTGCGTAGGAAGTCGGGGACAAGAAGCAGGAAGAAAGAGTGAGAGAATGTTGGGACGAAAGAGTATAACAGGGGTCGCCACCACCCCTGCTGGAGCCTCGTCGATATTTAGGTGTTTTCGATCAATAAACACACACAACGCCCGGTCTGGGAATCGAAACCGCGAGTCCGCTGCCCTAACCATTGGGCCATTGCGCCTCCACGTTGCTGGTGCTTGTGCTTCTGGTGATGGTGGTAATGATTTTGATGAACATGATGCTGATTGGGGGGAAGGATGCGGAAGAAAAACAGAAGGAAGAGGAATAGATGACGATGATAACGGCAATTATGATGATGTAAATACAAGAAAAAAATTGTTATTGCATTTTTCTAGAGAACAACACAGTTTCTTTGATAAAAAAAATAAAAACATTTTGTTAACCATGTTTTAGAAAGATAAAAATGAAACTAATTCAAATTTCTAAAGAACAACGCGCGGAGACTTTTGGGATACAATCCTATGTGTGTGTTCGTTGGTGGTTCTAGTAGTGGCAGTAATGGTACTGGTCACCATTGCAGTGGTATGGTGGCGTCTATCTGCGGCGATGCTTGTGGGGGAAATTTCGATGATGGTACGTTTGGTGGTGATCGTGTTAGTGTAGGTTGTGGTGGGAGGGGTAGTAATGTTGTTACAGCAAAGAAATTGGTAGCCGTCGTTGTGGTAGTGGTGGTGGTGGTGGTGGTGGTGGAGGAGGAGGCAGAGACTATAAAGAAAGTAACATACTGGTTTCTTGTCTCTTTTATAGAAAGAATTGTAATATTGATAATAAGACAGGATCGCACATCTTGGCGACTCAAATATTACATATATTTCTTTGTTTTTGCTTCCTTTCCGTTATATTCGGATATGCGCAATAAAATTATCAAACAATACCGAACCAATGGCTTTGTATTCATCAATCTCGTGTAAGAAGAATTGTGAGGTATAGATAGAAAGATAGATAAATCAGTTTGAAGAAAAGACAAATAAATAGGCGAAGAAATAATGGATAGCTAGCTCGCTAGATACAGAGATTTTAAGCCAAATGATATTGATATCGGAATTGAAAGGATTTTAATTCAATGATACGCGGCATTTGTTTACATACATAGGATGTGGAACAATAGACAATTATAGTATTATACCTATGTAAATTAATATGCTTTCACTTCCTCTTTTGCCATTGATTAAGTATCTAATCCGATCTGCATAAAAGAGACATAGATTTAGATGTTATTGTTTAATCGATGTACTCACGTTCTTTTATTTTCTTTTGAATATTTTCATTGTCTTACGTCGAGCCAAGTCGATGTCTTGAACAAAATACCGAGTTATAAAGAAGGAACAACGTGTTATTGTATATTAACTATAGTATTGGAGCCAGATATCCTTTATCTGTTACATTTGATATGAAAATACATTAATAACTGAATTTTCTTCAAACTAAAATATTTCATATATTTTTATGTATTTATGACGAGGATGAGGTGGATGGAGAAAACGAGTAAGACGAGAAGAATAGTTGAATGTGGATAATGTTGAATAATAATAATGATGATGATGATGTTGCTGATGATGATGATGATGATAATGACAACATCAACAACAACAATATTAATAATTGAGAAAATAGTAACAACTATTAGTGCCATTTGTTAAAGTTTAAATCGAATTTTTAATTGTTTACTTGATGCGCAATTGAAATTCCTAGCCCACTTCGGAAAAGATAAATGAAGAAATTCAAATCCGACTCCTTGACAGATGTACTACTAAAAAAAAAAGAAACTCGCTACTTAATTTCAATGCTGTCCTCACCAATTTCGTCCAAACGGAAGGCGGGTTGGATATTTTCGGTTTGAACGGCAGTTTTTTCTAGCGGTCTCATATGAAATTGTCACCCATAATTATGACCCTAGTATCGATCTATTGCATTTCAATCTGTTTTAGGGTTAGGGTTAGGGGTGGGGGAAGGGTATATTTTTTTTCTTCACAAATGTAAATAAACCAAATCTGTTTCTTAAACGAGGGACATATTCATACGGCACAGAATGCTTTTTACCTCAATGGACGTTAGTGATTGGTTGAAATTGCACAAATTGAAGAAAAAAACTAACAAATATCTTACAAACTATAGAATTTTCTCAACAAAGCGAAGACAAAAAGATGTTTTATAAACACATTCTACCAGTATACGAAGTTTAAAATTTTTTACTTACCAAAAAATTATGTTAAAAACTGCCGTTCAAACCGAAAAGATCCGGTGGGTGCACTGCCCATTTTACCCATGCTACATTACAATCTCATGGAATGATTGGAGGAGAAAGAAACCGAAAGACAACGAAGAGATTTCAGGAAGCACAAACTGAAAATTTCTCCTTTTTATGTCATAAAGTCAGTTCCAACAAGATATTTGGAAACTTTTATCTTGTCTACGTATCACCACAAACTTTGCTTTCTTTAAACTTTTTACTTTAAATAAAGCTGAACTCCTTTCTCCGTTACAATTGTAAATACAAAATAATTTATCAAAATGCTAATTCGATCAACATTCAAGTAGGCTGATAAAATACACTTGGAAATGTTGTTTACGAAATAAAAGAGCATCGGGAATCTCATATTCTTATCTATTGTGTTCACATGAAGTTTTTCGATTGGTCTAACTTAAACATTTTCTGTGAGCGTTGACGTATTTATTTATGTTCGCATGCAAATAGCAGTGAACGGGTTTCGTAACGCACACCGGGTATTGTTTCCCAACACGCTTCATTTACCATGCTAATGATGCTGCAAAAAAATCAACAGATTAACGGTTCACATTACTTATAATCCCTTAATTTTCAAGTGACACGCATTTCAAAGTAAAGAATAAGTTGTCGTCCACTTGAACACATAGTAGCAATATAATTTCAAAGAAAGCAAGCAAATTTTGGCCATCCAAATTATTATTATTATTATTATTATTGAGTGAGTGAGCAGAGCATGCCATCAAAGTGACACTGGGGTAAAATATACGAAGCCCAGTATACCCATCATGACTACCCGTCTGATAAGGGTACACCAGGCACATGCATCACAACCATATGTGCGCGACATATCAAGATAAACAGCACATGACCTTGCAGGTGGAGCCCAGTTAGAATTTTCTTCAGATCGAGTAACCCATCCCGCTCAAAAGGTCCCTGAATAAGGGTTGTTTAAGGACGTTGAACGAAACACCCATGTTTCCAGAGTGAATTATTCAAACCCCAAAGAATCCTTCTCAACACATGGCTATGATGCTCCCCCAGGCTATTATTATTATTATTATTATTATTATTAGTATTATTATTATTATTATTAGTAGTAGTAGTAGTAGTAGTAGTAGTAGCAGCAGCAGTAGTAGTAGTAGTAGTAGTAGTAGTAGTAGTAGTAGCAGCAGTAGTAGTAGTAGTAGTGGTAGTAGTAGTAATGGTGATAGTACAGCAGTAGCAGCAACAGCAGAAGTAGTAGTAGTAGTAGTAGTAGTAGTAGTAGTAGTAGTAGTAGTAGTAGCGATACATGTTAATATTTCGCGCAATTAGTAGTAACTCCCGAAAACTTTATCCATAAAGCCTAAAAGCCTGGTCTGTGTTGTGTCTGTCTCAAAAGAGAGTCGTCCATCGACTATTCATTGAAAAGTAAAAAAGTGCCATACGTGGATTACTGAATCCATCTCTTACATCTATTGAGTTCATCTTTCAGTCTGACTTCGCAGTACGCTCAGTATTGTATTTCGAATACTTGTGACTTATACGTAAAATTATATTATTATTAACAATAGTATTTCATCTCTGTTTTTGTGTTTATACAATCTGTGTCATCACGTTTGACCCTCATTAAGTACGTTGTATTATCTTTGTACCCAGAGTGATAAAAATCAAACATCCATTCAACATCATGGTGATGGCGAGGTTATGCTTCCATTCATCCTCCGACAAAGCCTCAGACTCAACATGAAGACCGAAATCAAGGGCCTGGAGGAGATAGTGGTGCTCTGAGTAAAGTGGGTGTCTGCTGGAAGATGCTGTCTGGTACCAGGACTCTGCAATTTGCCACACAGGCAGGAAAACACAGTCCTGGCTGTCGGATAGTTTCTGCGACCACATCACCACTAACATCTGGCCACCTAATTCCCCAGACAGCAACCCCCTTCATTATTATGTGTGGGGCGCAGTTGAGCGACAGGCCAACAAAACTCCTTGCAACACCAATGATGAAGTGAAGCTAAGGATTATGGTAGCAACAAATATAATGAGAACGCCCAGAAGGGTTGCAGATTCCGACGTCACTGGAGGCTGTGATTGAAGCCAACGGCGATTTCATTGATTAAATTCATTCTTTAGTATTTCAAGATATTTTAATGTAATTTTGGTAGATATATCTTTCCAATTAAAACTTCAATGTGATTTTCACTTTTGCGTAATTTACATGATAATTTATTCACCACATCAAATATATGTATGAATGTATATATATATATATATATACATGTATGTATGTATGTATGTATGTATATGTATATATATACATATGTGTGTGTATATATGTATATACATATAAGTATATACTTAGAAATATATTTATATATACATAAGTATTCATATATATGTAAATGAGGCATATATGCATATGTATGCATGTATATATATATATAATATATATATATATATATATATATATATATATATATATATATATATATATATATGTATATATATATATATAGAGAGAGAGATAAGTATGTAGGTAGGTAGGTTGAGAAACAGAGTCAGACGGAAAGGCAAATAACTTACTAGCTAGCTTGAAAGATAGATAGATAGATAGATAGATAGATAGATAGATAGATATATAGACAGATAGATAGATAGATAGATAGATAGATAGATAGATAGATAGATAGATAGATAGATAGATAGATAGATAGATAGATAGATGTTTTGACCTAAAAACCGCAGTGATGTGAACCTCGCGTCAAGAGACAATCTCTCTCTTTCAGTTTCGAAAAAGCTCTCTTTCACTTTCTTTCCTGCTTTCTCCCCCCCTCTCTCTCACTCTTTATAAACGTGTTGAAAATTAATTAATAATTGAAAAGCATAAATCACCTATATACGTGGGAATTTGTATATTATTTACAGCGAAGAGAAAAAAATCCCTTTTATAGAGATCTTGTTTTAAAATTAGAACAAGGAAGAATGAATAAATGGAAAAAGCAATTAGCAAATAGTAAAAGGTGCCTTTCTATAAAGAAGGAAGTGTTTCATACAGGGAATTAATTGGAAGACAGAGAATGATAGTGAAAATAGGGCGTGAAGAAAATGGTAAAAAGAAAAATAATACAAGTAAAGAAGTCAGTTAAATAAAAACATACTAAATGTTGCAGGAGATGGGAGTGATACAAAATATGCAATGGGAATTAAGGAATCGGAAACGTAAAGGTATTACTAGAGTAGGGTACGACTGAAACTTATAACAGTACAGGACATAGTGCCATAGAAAAACCAGCCGATCAAAAGAAATGGAACGAAACTGAATTTCGTAATATATAAGAACATGGAAAAAAACCATGTGGATGAGTATTTTTTCAATGTAGCAATCCCATTTATTCAAGGAACGAGAAATGCGTTTTTTTTTTAAATATAGAGCTATAATAAAATTTAAAAAATATTTTGTAATAGACTTGTATGCAAACTATATATTAGATGAGAAATAATTTTCTTATAAAAACATGGAAACAGAAAGCCAAAATACTAATAAAAT